>NW_026126444.1:3380000-3539281 GCF_943737965.1 Phodopus roborovskii
ATCCTTTTGCCTCCATCTCTCAAATGCTAGGATTATGGTATGCATACATGATCATGCCTGGCTATCTGACAGAATTATTTTCAAAGAAAGTTACTTTTCTTTATTCTTGAGAATTACACACACACACACACACACACATTCTTATTTTACATATTGATCCCAGTTCCCTTTACCTCCCTCCCATGTGCCCTGACCCCCCTTTATCCCATCCCCCCAACTCCACAGGGAGTATGATGCCTTCCAGTAGGGATCATCAAAATCTGTCAAGTCATTTGGAGTAGGGTCTAGGCCCTCCCTTCTGCCTCTAGGCTAAGGGAGTATCCCTCCATGGAGAATGTGCTCCCAAAGTCTTTTCGTGCACCAGGGGTACATCCTGGTTCCACTGTCAAAGTTTCCTTAGTCTGCACAGGCCTTCTAACTGAGACCCACATTCAGGAAGTCTGAGTCAGTACAATGCTGGTTTCCCAGCTTTTAGTCTGGGGGTTCATGAGCTTCCCCTTGTTCAGGTCAGCTGTCTCTGTAGCCTGGTCTTGACCCCTTTTCTTATCACTCCTCCCTCTCTGCAACTGGATTCCAGGAGTTTGGCTCAGTGTTTAGCTGTGGGTGTCTGCTTCTGTTTCCATCAGCTACTAGATGAGGGCTCTATGATGGCATGTCAGTTAGTTATCAATCTCATTATCAGGAAAGGACATTTAAGGTAACCTTTCTACTGTTGCTCAGATTGTTAGTTGGGGTCATCCTTGTAGGTCTCTGGACATTTCTCTAGAGTCAGTTTTCTCTTCAAACCTATAATAGTTCCCTCTATTATGGTACCTATTTTTTATTGTTTTACACACACACACACACACACACACACACACACACACACACACACACACATTTGCTCTCATCTATTTGTCCCCGGACTCAATCTTCCTGGTCCCACAAGTTCTACTCTCCTCCTCTTCTCTTTCTCCCAGCTCCCTCTCCACTCACTGCCCTCCTACTCCCAATATGCTCAGGAGTTCTTGTTTCTTTCCCCTTCTATGAGGGACCTTGTATGAGTCTCTTGGATTCCTCCTTGTATCCTAGTTTCTCTGGAGGTGTGAATTATAGGCTGACGATCCTTTGCTCTATGTCTAAAATCCATATATGAGTGAATACATACCATGTTTCCCTTTTTGTGACTGGGTTACCTCATTCAGGACGGTTTCTTCAAGTTCCATCCATTTGCCTGTGAATTTCAAGATACCATTGTCTTTTTTCTGCTGAGTAGTATTCCATTGTGTAAATGTACCACATCTACTTTATCCATTCTTCAGTTGAGGGGCATCTAGATTGCTTCCAGGTGCTTGATATAACAGATAATGCTCCTATAAACATAGTTGAACAGATGTCATTTGTTGCATGGATGTGGATCATTTGGGTATATGCCTAAGAGTAGAATTGCCGGATCCTATGGTAAAATAATTCCCATTTTCCTGAGGAACCGCCATACTGGTCTCCAAAATGGCTGTACAAGTTTACACTCCCACCAGCAGTGGAGGAGTGTTCCCCTTTCTCCACATCCTTTCCAGCATAAGCTATCTAATTATAGCCATTCTAACAGGAGTAAGATGGTATCTCAGAGTTGCTTTGATTTGCATTTCCATGATGGCTAAGGATGTTGAGCACTTAAGTGTCTTTCAGCCACTTTGGATTCCTCTATTGAGAATTTTCTCTTCAGTTCTGTACCCCACTTTTTAATAGGGTTATTTGGTGTTTTGGTGACTAGTTTCTTGAGAATTTTAAATATATATATAATGAAATATAATGATACTTATTATTCCCTACTTCCCTCTCCAACTCCCTCTTTCCAATTTCTTGTCTCTCCCTCCTCTTGCTGCTCCTCCTTTCCCTTCTTCCTTCTCTTCCTCCTCCTTTTTATAGTCCACTTAGTGCTGCCCATATGTGCATGAGTTTAGATCTATCCACTGAAGCATGGGAAACCGACTAGTGGCCACACCCTAGGAAAGGATAATTCTCTCTCTCTCAGCACAACTAAATTCTTGAAGACATTTTAAAGGAGGATCTATTTACAAAGATCCCAAATGAAAGGAACCCTGGACATGGATGCATTCTGCATCTAACAAGTAAAGGAAACTAGTGGCTCTTGTGATCTTACAGGACAATGGAAAGAAAGACCTGTATCAGATGGAGTAGGAGTGGGAGTTGTAGTAGGACCAGTAGCAGGAATGTTAGTCACTGCCAGGACTGTATGGTATTATCATAGCCTTTGTTATCTGGTTGTGGTGAGCCTAAAACCATATTATGTCTTCATTCACTTACATGGCCTTCCCCTATGGATGCTTGGTACTTTGGGCTATTTTGGTCCCTGATCTTATCATACTCTCTTTCCCATATTCTCATAGTAAATGTGTTCCTCTGTTCCCAGGCAAGATAGCGATACAGGAAGGAGCTTAGTTGCTGGAGCTTAGCTGTGTGCAGAGGATGACCCAGCATCCTAGCCAGAAGGAGCTCTGGCTTTCGGCCTGTTCCTCCAGGGCCATGTGCAGGTTCCTGGTTGACAGGAAATAAACAGAGAAGTAGATTTGTAACTGGATAACTTGTAGGAGACACAAGGAGCAGTCTGTGAAGGGAACAGAAACCATGGGAAGCAGGGGACAAGATGGGTCCTGACAGGGCACATGCTGGCCTCAGTATTAACAACTTCACCTGAGTAAGGAAGGCAGCCTCTCAACAAGAAAGCAGAAGATGCTCTCTGCAGATGCACCCAGACCTGAGCGAATGTGGCCTCACCAGCAGGGCAGGGCTGAGTGGAACCATCCCCCCTCATTCCCTGACATCTTTGTCAAATGGACAGACTTTACAACCATGTAAAGCACCTTGAGTCCTTATTTAGAAAATAAATACAAGAAACTTTCAGGTAACCCATGTTTCACAATGCATCGTGGCCCTGGGAAACAGGGGTCTGTAGTTATGATCCTCTAGTGGAACCAGAATAACTTAGCAACTATGAGTTTTTGAAACTATAAACAGAAAAACAAACAGTAGCCAACTTAGCAAACACAAGAATTGTAAATGACAAGCCAGCAGCAGGGAAAACCAAGACATCTGAATTATGAGATTCCCCAATGCCTCTGTGCAGCTGATGCAGCCACTGCACCACCACCACCACCCCCCCAGTGTGCCCTTTATTCTGAGTCAAGCTTTATTTAACATGAAAGTCTTCTACAACTGGAGCTGACAGAAGCCTGGCTGCAACCTGGATGACACGTTTGTGCCCTGTTAGAGATGCCTAACCAGAAATCCACACTGAATTTAACTCCTCTAATACACTGAGCACAGGCAGAATGAAAGAAGATTGTTGTGCAGGGCTGGCAGATAGGAATATGGTCTTCTTCCATCCCAACGGGGGCTATGAAAGTACAAGGTTTGAAATAGAAGAATATCAAAACAAAAGAGACTCCAGCACCCCTTCTGACACAATTCTCAGAGCTGAAATACTTTTTCATTTTCCAGAAACACTTTCAAGCTTTTTTATGTGATGTCAAAGCTTGGGTTCTGTTCATATTTCTAAGAATCTTCCCAGTGAGGAAAGAAAGGCTGCTGGAGAGATGGCTCCAAGGTTAAGTGCACTGGATGCTCTTTCAGAAGACCCAGGTTCATATTCCCAGCAATCATATGGTGGCTCACAACTGCCTCTCACTTCAGTTCCAAGGGATCTGATGCCCTCTTCTGGCCTCTGCAGAGATGTTGTGCAAGTAGTGCATGGATTATGTGGATTATACATGCAAGCAAAACACCTATACACATAAAATATGAATATATATATATATATATATATTCTTACCAATAGTACAGAAAAATACTTTTACAACTTTTTACAACTATCCTTTAGTGGTTCAAAACAATTTTTAAAAGAAAGAATAATTTTTAAAATATATTCCTAAATTGTTTCCTCATCAGTGACTTTAAAGACCTGTAGTATACATCCCAATTTGACTATTAGTTTCCATTTTGTCTAAATACTCTGAAACCTTGTAGGATTGCTCTGAATTGTTTCAATCCCAATGAGAAATTTGAAAATCAGTATCTTGTGACTTCTGTAGAGTCGGACAGCTCCTGTCTAAATTCTATGGATATTTTAAATGAATAATCAAGATGTTTAGAACATTTGCATTGTAAGACCCTTCATAGCCTGCAGTTACAGCGATAGCTCCCACCTTGCTTCAGAAGAAAGACACAGAAGCTAAAAATAACAGTGAAAGTCAGGGTCGGGGTGTCTGGAGACAGCCATGGGTGTTTAGGAAACCCATTCAGCTCCAGATGTTGAACAGCCTAGAGATGTTTGTACTGAGACTGGGGTCCTGTAACATGAAAAATAAAAACTCAGAGAGAGATATTGAGGGCCAAACTTCAAGCTGAAGATCAGAAAAGTAAAGGAGCCAGCCACTAGCCCTTACCTCTACCTCAAATTGAAAGGGTGATCCTATCTCCACGAAACCCTCAGAGTAAAATTCCAGGCTCCACAACATGGCTGGAGGCTAATTGTCTCATGCTTCTTCTTGTATACATCAAATTGTGGGCTTAAAGTCATGTGATCCCAAGTACTGAGATCATCTTTGTGTGAACTGTTTCTTCTTTAGATTGGATCAATTTCATGTAGCTCAGTGTGGTCTTGAACTAACAGAAATCCATCTGCCTTTGTTTCCCGAGTACTGGAATTAAAGGTGTGTACTACCACCACCTAGCTCTATGGTTAGCTGGTATGGCTGCTGGGATTAAAGGTGTGTATCACCACTGCCTGACCTCTATGGCTTGTGGCTGGCTTTGCTTTCTGCACCCTTAGGCAAGCTTTAATGAATCATAAATAAATATCACCACAGGGTTCCATCATCTCCTCTCCTGCCTTTGAGAGGCTGTAACTTGGAGGCTGCATTCCATAGAAGAATCCTGAACTGACTAGAGTGGAACTATCTGAAATGCATGTATCTAAACATGTAGCATAAAGCTGAGGCCTCTGAAGACACACAGGAATTTCAGGTGCGCCTGAACCATATTTCCTCTCCTTGATTTTTTTTTTGCCCCATCTATAGTAAAATTGTAACTAAAGTTCAACAAAATATATACAGAGTAAGTGGGAAGGTTACCAACAAGACTAGAAATATTCAGGACATTTCCCAGACGTTCTGGAACAAGGGTTTAATATCAGGAAACTTCAACTGCCTAGGAAGCACTTTGACAGGGTATCTTCAGGTGTA
This sequence comes from Phodopus roborovskii, assembly GCF_943737965.1. Classification (NCBI taxonomy): domain Eukaryota; kingdom Metazoa; phylum Chordata; class Mammalia; order Rodentia; family Cricetidae; genus Phodopus; species Phodopus roborovskii. The sequence continues at coordinate 3,385,244 of NW_026126444.1, forward strand.
ATTCAAATCCCATGACTCAGAAAGATTAATTATACAAAGGAGAAATTCCTTGTTAATTGGTTTCATCAGCAGTTTCTCCAATCACCAAGTCATAAATTAATTCAGCGGGAAATCTCACACAACACAAGACTTAACATGCAAAGAACCTTCTTGGTTTTATTATTGTTATTGTTATTATTATTATTATTATTATTTCTTTCTTCAATGTCTATTTTTCCATACTTGAATAGTTTTAACAAAAAATTTCAAATATGAAGTAAATGCATTATCAAAGCAACCTTTTGCTTTTTATTGTATAATTTGAATTTTTCTTTGGTTGAATTTTTTTCATCCTAGAACATCTGCTTTAAATTCAACATTCTTAGTATATTTTTCCCACATCTTTGTTAAATAATACATGTCCAATGGTTCCTCTCAAATTCTAGATGAGGCCTGTGATTCTTTTAAATACATATATGTAGAAATCACAAAGTTATTTCTAATTAGAATGCTGTATTTGGGTGAACAGTTTTGTCATCAGGGACTTAAGACATGTGTGAGGACCTCAAGACCCTGGCTAGCTCCTCCAGATAAAAGAAGAGATGGCTGCAGTTGTTTGAGTACTATATTATGCCATATCAAAAGGAAATATCTGAAGGAAATTAAGTCAGGTGTAGGTCACATGGACTATTTGCAACCAATAAAAGAAGATCCACAGAGCCTGAGAAATAAAGCTGAAGCTAAAGTTGCAGGAAATGCAAAGACATAAAACAGAAGAATAAACATTACAAGGCAGAAGGCACCATGGCTCAATAGTGAAGGAGCAGGCTGTGGGGCTGAGGATGTACTTGTTGAGCGTACATGAAGCCCTGGGTTAGAGCTGATCCCAAGTACCACATAAATCAAGCATTATGACATACATTTGTAAGGCCAGCACTCGGGATATAGATAGAGGCGGGAAGGCTGAGGCTAGCCCAAGCTGCATGAGAACCTGATTCAAAAGGTGTGTGGGATTCAAAAGGTGTCATTTTCTAGATCCAAGCTAGAATAAGTTATTGAATCCTATAAGACATTTTCTCAATTGATGAAAGTATTTTACTAATGCTTCTTTTGCAGGATATAAAGGATATTATCTAACTATGCACGTAGGATATATAACTATTATCTAACCCTTGCTTAACCTAGTAGAGTGATGAACAACTTATCAATACATAAAGAAACACTTAAAATTTACTTCTAATTTGATTTCTAATCTGGTAAAGTAAGATACATTCAAAGCAAACCATTGCTTCACATGTGCTCAGTGATAGAGCATACGCTTAGACTACATTTGACTCTGGGTTCAATTCCCCAGAACTAGATAAATACAAAGCAATAAGTATGAAAAATTGTGTGTGTGTGTGTGTGTGTGTGTGTGTGTGTGTGTTTTATTGAAGAACATGAAAAATGAAAACATTGAAAGGGGGTGTCTGGGAAGGCCTTCTTTTAAAATATATGATATTTTGTGGTAAAAATAAAATATTGTGGGGAAAAAGTAAAGTTACATTTTACAAGCATACTTAAAAACAGGCTTCATATCCTGCAATGAAAGAATCATTGAAATCATTTTGTCAAAAAAGAAGCATGGAAAACCTCCCTTTAAAATGTCTCATTTATGAAAAAGTAAGTTAGAATAATCACTATGCTCTTACTGATGCTAAGGATTCTCCCTGGGGTTAGAATAACTAAACTCCCAGGCTCGGCTCCATCCTAGACATCCATCTTGCCCATGCTTCACCATTGTTCGTCATAAGCATACCTTCTCTGGACCTGATGCTGACCTATTTTCCATGAAGGTCACTCTACCAATCCTCACTATAAGTCTTCTTCCAATTGCCCAACAATGTGGAATCAAAAAGCCATGTTCTCTTCCACAAAACAAGCAATAACCTCAAAACCACAAGTAGCAATTTCTTCACTGCTCCCATAATCAGATGAGTAGCATCCTCATTCTGAAAGTTTATCTTATGAATTAAACCAAGGAGCTACTTTTCCTGAACACTCTTCCGGGCCAAGGATTGTATGTGTGCTGCCCCTGTGTGCTCATCCTTCTCATAACTGGTATCAACAGTTGTGTTTCAGAGGAGAGGAAACAACTTGATTGAGAAAGTAGGCATGTGCATATTCTGTGACTGGATGCCTCGGAAGAGATGAAGCAGCCAAGAGGACTGGGGTGAGCTTCTGCCTGCTTGTTTGCTTTGTAGGAAGATGGTTTTAGTTGTCTGTTTTATACCATGGTGGAATACCACAGATTGGGTACTTTTAAAAATTTCATTTATTTATTTTATTTTATTTTTTGAGATGGGGCATGTCACTATGTTGCTCAGTGTGATCTCAAACTCACTGTAGAACCAGAGCTGGCTTTAGACTCCTGATCGTGCTGTCTCAGTGTCCCCAGAGATGGAATGACAGTTGTGTAGCACCACACCAAGCTCCAGGCTGGAGGATTTATACTAAACAAGAATGCATGTGGCTCACAGAGCTAGAAGTCAGGAAGTTCAGGATCACGGTGTCAGTCTCCAGCAATCAATAGTCTTCTTAATATGTCTGTCTATTTCAGAAGACAGAGGGCAAGAGAAGGTGTGGTAAATGGGAGAGAAAGAAGGAGAGGGGGTAGGAGGGGGGAAGAAAGGAGGGAAGGAGAAACAGAACAGGGCAAACAGCTTGACTTTTGGAGGCATATTGACACAGAGTCTCCTGTCACCTAGGCTAGCCTCAAATATGTTATGTAGCCAAGGTTGCCCTTGAACTGTTGCTCTTCTTGCCTCTACTTCCCCAGATGTATGGAGATCAGAGATTGACTTCAGGTGTCTTCCTTGATTGCTTTACCGTGTTGCTTTCGAGGCAGGGTTTTTAATTGACTCATAGATTTGGCTAAACTAGCTGGCCATCAAGCCCCAGGGATCCTCCTATCTCTGCCACCCCAACACTGGGATTCTAGGCACATACCACCATCCCTGGATCTTTGCATTGTCGCTCAGGATCCACCCCCAGGCCCTCACACATGTGCAGCAAGCACTTTACCAACTGAAAGGTTTCCCAGGTGCCACATGTATCCTTTGTACAAGGAATCTGCCCATGCAATAACGGCAGTTATCTTTCATGACCCTCATGACCCAAACCTCCCATTAGGCCTCAACCCCAAACAGTGCTGCATCAAGTACCAGGTCTCTAACACAGGAATGTTGGAGGACACATTTAAACCACAGCAGGAGTTAGTCCTCTGGTTCACTGAAGTTTATTGTCAACTACATCATACTCCCAGGTTATCAGGATTCCCCTTTGATGAAAATTTCGAATTCTCAAAGTTCAAGGGACAATGACTATTCCATGGGAAACTCTGTCTCTCGAGGCCCTATAAGCATGACGTCCTTAAAACCATTAACCTGTGACTACCATGTTGAGGTGTACACAGAGTCCATGTGGTTCTAGTATGGCTGCTTTCACTGTTAGAAATGATTGATTCTGTCTTAAACAGGTAGCACCTTCCCCTTTGATTAGCATTTTTGGCATTCTGCAGAACACATCTGTTCATCTATTTTGTCTATTACTTCACTTTTCCATCATGAGTCTCCCTGTTTTAGTCACTTGCTGTGAAGAGACACCGTGGCCAAGGCAACTACTCTAAGAGAAACCATTTAATTGGGGCATTGCTTACTGTTTCAGAGGTTTAGCCCATTTATCATCATGGAAGGAAGCATAGTGTCATTCAAGTGGTCACCAGAGCAGTAACTGGGAACTACATCTGGATCTATAGCAGAGAGAGCAAGAGAGAGAGAGAGAGAGAGAGAGACTTGGGCATGGCATGGGCTTTTGAAACCTCAAAGCCCAACCCCCATGACATACCTCCTCCAACAAAGCCACACCTCCTAATCCTAATCCTTTCAAATAATAGCACTCTCTGGTGACAAAATATTCAAATATGAGCTTATGGGGGCCATTCTCATTCAAACCACCACACTCCCCCTTTTCTCCGTATTCTTAGGTGCTGTATACCATTCTGTATGTCATCTGAGGACTTAGTAGATGCCCATCACCCTCTAAATTGTGACCAATTAATGATTTCAGCCAGATAATTACAGCCAAATAGGTATTAGAAGGTGAGAACTTCACACTCAAAGTCTAAGACTATAAAGGCTTTAAAAAAATGTATCACCCACAGGTGCTTTCTGAAAAAAAATATTAGATTTGTATCTCTTTTTTAATACAAAAGCTAACATGAGTCAGAAAAGAAGCAAAATAATGGGTGAGGATACACTCTGTTACATCACACCCCACTCTCTGACAATCAGAGAAATGGAAGCTGGAGTACGATTCTGAAAAATATCTCAACAACCATATAAAATTTAAAATTACAAAGAGTATGGAGCAAAGAATATACAGCCCATAGGAAAAAAGAGAAAGGAAAAAGACAGTGTGAAAAATTCCAGAAAAAAATTAAATGAATCCAATCACCACCACCTCTAGTGAACAAAAACTCTCCCTGGTGTATCAGAAAACAGAATCCAGCTATATTCCATCTCTACAAAATTCATAATGAAGAACTACAAAATATGCTGAAAAGATAAGACAAACTGATCGCAGCACGCCCGCCACAGAGTTGTTTGATTTTAATGGGGAGGGAGATTGGGTAAAGGTGCTCACCACACAAGCTTAACAATCTGATTTCAGATCCTCAGAGCCCTCACAAAAGGTCCATGCTTGCTCATGGGCTAGCCTGGGCTACACAGAAGCAAAGAGACACTGAATCCAAAAAAGGTGGGAAAGCAAGGACCCACACTCACCTGCACCCACATATAATATACACACACACACTTTCATATGTTCACAAGACCCATACACACACACACACACACACACACACACACACATTTTTAAAAAGATACAGCCAAAGACATCACAGCAATACTAGCCAAATGAAAGCATGATCACAATGTTAATACTATATGAATATGAATTAAAAGCAAAAGCATAAATTGGCCCTTATAAGACAATTCATATTAATGAAAGATATTTCAAAACTAATGAATAATATTCATGAATGTGTATCCATTTTAATGAAACAAAGAACAGCCGACACTGCCATTAGCAATGCACTGAAAAGTGTTCGCATTGCTTTGATCAAACAACTGAAAACCTCTAGCAAGATGTTGCTGTTTATTCTGACAAGTCTACAGTAATGGAAGTACTTTAGATACAAGGTCTTTGTCTCTGCACGAATGGGAGCTGCTGAAAAATGATCAAGCCAGCTAAAGGGGTGGCCTGGACCAAGCCAGATCTAAGAGTTCAGAGAGAAATAGAGACCAGATGTTTTAAAGCCCCAAAGGATCATGTGATGTAATAAATATCTGTGCTGATCTGAAGCATATGCTACATCCTGCAGAGTAATGTCCAAGAGTATGGATGTTACGCCCAGCTCCTTCAACAGGCTGCCCCCTGCTTGAAGAGATGAAGTATACGGTTACATCAGTGGATTTTGGGGCGTAGGCTCTGTAGTACCTTTCTTCCATGAATCCTTGTTTGGAAGAAAAGTGTAAACTGGCATTACACTGGATAGGGAAGTATATAAAATCAAAGAATAGTATTGTTGTGGTAGGGCATATCTATGTGAGAAATTTGCATGTGTTTCCCTGAGGACAAAACATTGCCTCCTATCTGATGGTTATGGCAGTTCACCTTGAAAACGTCTGCCGCAGAGCCTTCAAGTTGGTATTGCTATTTAATAGGGTAAACAATCAGCTTAACAGACAAATTAGCCTGAGAAAATCCATACTGTTGTGACCACACATAACCTTCCTTGTTAATAACATGGCCACTTTGTGGATAAGACCATAAAAAATAAATACGCCAATCAAAAAACAGCAAAAAAATGTATTTAAGGAAAAGACATCTGACATCCACAAGATAGGTCATATTATCAACCCGATTGTTAGATCTTCATCTGTCACTGGTACATCTAATGGAACATAGGTTTTTAAGGGTTTTTGTTTGTTTGTTTTTGTTTTTGTGTGCTTGAGCCATTCTATAAGGTTCATCCACATATCTCATAAGAACAAGTCTATGTTTTTCATTTCCCAGACCTGCTGGCTAAATGGTTTTTCCCCCATTGTTTGATATGCAGATGTCTTACTAAAGCCTGAAGGAGACTTTTTAAAAACACTGAGTTAGCATACGTTTCTAAACATAGTAAACTAGTGTGATGCCTTTGGCATATCAAGATAGCCAAAGAGTCCCTCAGGCTGTGTGGTCATAAAGTGTACTATTCTCCCTACCAGGCAAATATAAACTGCTATTAATTGTGGTTAATAGTGAGAATTTAACAAAATAAAATATGTTCTAGATTGATAATTTTATATCAAACTTGGGGGATATTTTGCTCCAGTAAGAAATATTATATTTTGAACAATAGCTATAGCCAGAGATGTCTCTGGTACATTAGTCATCATAGTGCCATTGCATATCATTGTAGCTTACCGTAATCTCAGCCAAGAGAGCATTTTCTTTAAATCAGAGGGAAATTGTGTCCAAGAATTCTCATCTTCAGAGTTCAGTTTGAGAGCTGTCCTTGTTACCAACTACAGTCTCAGTCTTGACAGATACAGAACTTTAAGAAAAGTTTTGCTCATAAGAGTGTGAGTAGTTGTTTCGGGGACCTGGGGGTGTCACTAACAAGATCTCCTACAGGTCTGTGAGCATGAGGAGTATGGAGAGAAAATAGGTATTGTGCTGGCTGCTTTTATGTCAACTTGATACAAGCTAGAGTCATCAGAGAGGAGTGTAGGTGAAAGTTTCTGTTCCACAAGTCCCTCCCAAGTAATCACACAGAGGCTTAATATTAATTTTAAATGTTCCACCAATAGCTTGTCACTAGCTAACTCTTTCAATTAACCTGTATCTCTTATCTATGTTTTGTCATGTGGCTTGGTACCTTTTCTCAGTACAGTATGCCCACCTTGCTTCTCTCTGCATCTACTCATGACTCCTGACTACTCCCCCTCCCCCTTCCTCCTCCTCCTCTTCTTCTTTATCTTCTTCTTCTCCTCCTCCTCCTTCTTTTTCTTCTTCTTCCCAGTGTCCTCCTAGTCTGCCTGTTCAGCCCAATCTCTTCCTGCTCAGCTATAGGCCAGTCAGTTTTTGATTGACCAATGATAGTAACACATGGTCATGGTGTACAGAAAGATTATTTCACAGAAGAGGAGGAGGGAGCCTCAATTGAGAAAAGATCTCCATAACATCAGGCTGCAGTCAATCTTGCAAGACGTTTTCTTAATTAGTAGTTAACTGGGGAAGGCCCACTGTGAGAAAGGACAACTTCAGGCTGGTGGGTCTGGATTCTATAAGAAAGCAGGCTGAGCAAGCCATCGGGAGCAATCCAGTAAGCAGGACTCCTCCATGGCCTCTGCATCAGTACCTGCCTCAAAGTTCCTGCCCTGTTTAAGTTCCTATCCTTGACTTTTTTCATTGATGAACAGCAATGTGAAAGTGTAATCCAAATAAACCTTTTCCTCCACAAGTTGTTTTTGGCCATGGTGTTTCATCTCAGCAATAGAAACCCTAACTAGGACAGTTATAGTAGTGCCCCAAGTCACTAATAGGGAACTACATTTATAGATTAAAACAACAATTAATTGTTTTATTGGAGCAATGAGGTAAAGTACAAATATTTTCTGTTTTCTCTCTCTCTGACAAAGACACATGTGTGTGCATGTGCGTGCATGCACACGCACACACACACACACACACACACACACCTTTATACCTCATCAACAGTAATTAAACCCATTGGAATCTAGGTAGCAAGGAAGCCTCAGTGACCTGTGGGAAAAGCCTAGGTTCCCAGGCTAAATAACAACATGGAAATGGACAACATAATACACTGAACAGCAAGGAGGGAAGAAAATAATCAACATAGAAATGCTTGAAGAATAAAACCATATCATTTTACTCAGAGAAAATGATTAAACTAGATGAACTACTTAAAATATGTAGCATTGGAATTGGCAAGATGGTTCAATGAATAAAGAAGCCTACCTCCAAGCTTAATGATTTAAGTTTAATCCCCAGAGTCCACATGGTGAAAAGAGAGAACTGACTGACTCCTTTCACCTCTGCAGATGCATTTTGACATAAGAACATGTATGTGTGGCATGCACATTACACATTACACAACTGTAACACAATTTGAAGCTTTGACTGAATATCTTCTACAAATGATCTCCCAATGATCTATAGGGATGGCTACTGTTTGTTCAACTCAACTTAAAGCTCTTCCTGTATGGACTATATGATGGATAAGTCAGTAAATAGCATGGGTGTAGGGAAGGGGGATCCTCATATAATGCAAGTGTGAGTATAGGCTAGAGTCCCACTTTGGAAATCATTTTCCTAACGAAAATTACAAGTTAATGCTCCATATAACAGAGCTGTACTACTCTTGTGCATACATCCTAAGGGCTCCAAATCCTATAGCAAAGACACTTACATATCCATCTTCTTCTCAACTCTATTCACAAAACCTAGGAAATGGACTCAGCCCAGATGACCATCAAATGAGGCACAGGTATAAAGTGGAGATTTAGCTGGGCGTTGGTGGCACACACCTTTAATCCCAGCACTCAGGAGGCAGAGGCAGACTGATTCTATGAGTTTGTGGCCAGCCTGGTCTACAGAGCTAGTTCCAAGACAGGCTCCAAAGCAAAAACCTTGTCTCTAAAAACCTAAATAAATAAATAAAATGAAGCATTACTCAGCTGTAAAGAAAACTGTAATTTGCAGGAAAATGAATGGAGTTGAAAAATAGTATAGTGAGTGAGGCAACTCAGGCTTAGAAAGACAAATGCTGTATGCTTTTTTCACATGTGGATCCTTGTCCTGACTCTTTAACTTTGTGTGTTAACCTTGGAAGTCCAAGAAAGTAAAAAGAGAGTAATGGGGGTGATTTAAAGCAGAAAAGACAGGTAGAAAGTAGAAAGGAGATCTATTAGAAGTAGATAGGTTTAAACAGAGAGATAAGGATGCACCATGGAACAGACTAGGGAGGGTCAAATAAAAAGAAGATAGTATGAGAAAACTGCTCAGTAACCGACTGTGTAAAAACCCATTTTAGAAATCATAAAAGAGAATGTGAAAGTAGACACCCAGTGTATCAACCAGAGTTCTCTAGAGGAATAGAACTTATTGCAATATATATATATATACATATATATGTATATATGTATATACACATATGTATATACATATATACATATATATTGCAATATAAATATATATGGTATTTATTAGAAAGGCTTACAGACTGTGGTCCAACTAGTCCAACAATGGCTGTCTACCAATGAAAGGTTCAAGAACCCAGTAGTTGTCCAGTCCAAGAGGCTGGGTATCTCAATCTTCAGTATATGCCCAAGTCCAAAAGAAGTAGCCTCTAATACCAGTGAAGGAATGGATTTGCTATCAAGAGCAAGAAAGTAAAGAGAGAAAAGGAGAGCAAGTTTCTTCTTCATGTCCTTTATATGGGCTGCCAGCAAAAGGTATGACCCCTATTAAAGGTGGATCTTCCCACCTCAAAGATCCAGATTAGAAATGGATCTTCCCACTTCAAATTTAGTTAAAGAAAAAATACCTCACAAGTGTGCCCAGACATTTGGATTTTAGTTAATTACAGATGTAGTCAAGTTGACAACAAAGAGTAGCCATATTATCTTGTAAGACTGTATAATGCAGATCCTGAATGCACTAGACATTAAACAAAATCCCCAGTGCCAAGTGTAGGCTACCTTTGTAGAATTGGTCTGTCAGAGAGGCCCTCCAAACAATGTGGGCTTTTGCCAGTTATTATTCATGATAACTATCGAGATTGTACTACTTCTGTGCAGTCCTCAAATTTTAGATGCAAGATGTAGAGAAAGTTGAACTGAACCTAGGCTAGAAGATTGCTCCCTACTGGATGGCTCTCATAGCACTGAATGGAGCTATGCAAACTGCTGTGAGGTAACTGCATCAAAGCAAGCACAGTTATGAACCTTACAAACTATAATACCAACTTGCCAAGAAAATGTGCCCAATGGTGTAATGGTGGCATAACTGTTATGAGAGTAACCAACTGCTCCCTATTGGGTTTGGGGTTTGTTACACAAGAAGGAATGGATGCTTAATACTATTAACTTGGTCTAAAACTTGTGGCTGAAGACAGCTTACACTCTGAGAGGTAGTTTAAGATGGCTGCTTAGCCAAATTGACATAGTACCAGGTTATACCTTAAATATGAGTGTTTGTACTCACAGACAAAGGCTGCCCTCAACCTTAAACAGAGAAGCTTCTCGTTGGAGTAAGCAGAGGTAAAACCGATGGATACAGAAGATGCTAAACAAGACATTTGCACCACCCTCCTTAAGACTTGGGACCAGTGTGGAAGTAGAGTTGGGAAGAATGTAAGAGCCAGATGATGGTGAGAGGAACTATGAAACACTGTCTTCTAAACATGCATGGCTAGGATGAACTCACAGGATGAACTCACAGGAGCTGTGCATACTGAGAATGGATCTACAGAACTTGAGCCCTTCTAACAGTCAACCATGGAACGGAAGATACCCACTCACAGAGTCCTGGGAAACAAGGTTCTGGGAAACAGGGAGGCATAGTAACTGCTTGTATACGTACTGGTGAGTCCACCATGCTCTGATGTTCCAAACCTGGGATCACACAGGCAGCCCCAACTAAACTCTCTGGGACACTAAACAAAAGCAAAACTAATAATTGGGGGAAAGATATGTAGGAAGAAGGGGGTACTGCTAAGAGGTGGGAGGGAATAGGAAATAGGAGAGAGTTGGGGAGAGGGTACATACATATAAAACTGTGACAGAATGAACACACAGAGAAAACATGGTTGAAAATGAAGAACTTGTAGCATGTAGCTCCTTCTCAATCTGCCCTGAAATGATACTCTATTGCCTCGAATACCATGGTGTTGACTAGATCTCTTACACTAACCCATCTATTTCTCACAAACTTGAATTATAGTTTTGCTTCCTGTTACTTAAAATGCTAACAAACCATCATTATACATGTGTAATTAAACTCTGCACAGCTTGCAGTAGCCCATGCCAATTCAAACTTGTGTCAATGTGTCCTGAATTTTAGGTGAATATTTTTGGAAATAAAGTGTGTTTGTGTGCATGCACACTAATTTGTATATAATGGTGGAGGTCTAGAGGAAAAAGGTTGGAGTTGGTGGGAAGTTTTGTACTACAAAAAGCAGGAAAACCATCACATCTATATAAACAGTTCTAGAAATAAACATGATAATGTAACCATAGAATTGCATGTCCAGGAGATGAACTGTTATAGTTTCTTAATGGTGCTGTTGAACTCACATTCAGTTGGATCTCATTTTGATAATAACATACATTCTAGAAAATGGCAGAAGCCTCTTACTTTCTAAACCTTTGTGATAACCACTGGTTCCAAAAATCTAAATATTCACCACTTGATAAGAAACAAAATGGATAATTTCAAGGAGAACAGGAGAATAAAATAATGGTTTTGCAACTGAGTTTGAATTCATAACCTACCTTACCTAGAATTTTAATCTCAGATTTCTAATACCAAGAGCCTAGCTTAAAACAATATCTAGAAATTACCCACAAGGAAACAACATCCTTTTAAGGTTCTCTTCCAAATCCAAATTTATGTTAAGCAAATAATTTAATTTAGCATAGGAATTATCCCTAGGAGGAGCTGGAGAAATAGATCAGACAGTAAAGTGCTTGCTCTTCAGGCATGAGGACCTGAGTTCAGATCCCAGCACCCACATGAAAAGCCAGTTACAACAGTGTACATTTGTAATTCTAGTGCCAAGAGGCAGAGATGGGGTATCCCTGGAGTTCACTGCCAGAGAGTCTAGCTAAATTGATGAGCTCCAGTTTCAATGAAAGAAATGTCTCAATAATAATAATAATAATAATAATAATAATAATAGTAATAATAATAATGTGGAAAACAATAAAGGTTCTCTGATATTAAACATCAACTTCTCACTTCTACATGTATGTATGTACCACAGGTGCACATATACACATATTAACACATTTGTGAGCACACATATTCCATGCAAAGAATTAGCTATAGGACCTCATATTGTGTATATGCAAAGAAACATTATTTATTACATTATGGTCCTGCTCTGGGAAAGGAGACTTTTCTTGGCTGGTTGTCTTTGTTGTCTTTCATTAGTAGAGAAATATTTGTTTCCCCTCCTTGTTGCTAACATCAAACAGGTCAATCATGGTTACTATTTGGCTTTACTGTTTATGTCAGAGAGACATTACAACATTGCATAAGAAGTCACTATCATAGAGGGGAAATTATTTGAGCCATGAACAGCTATTTACACACAAAGCTAACTTATTCATCTTTGTTTTGTTTATGTTGTCAATTATCAGAGCTAAATTAATCTTCATTTAGACATCCCCAGAGCCCTACATCTCTCAAAGGCAAACTTTGAATACCAAAAGATTTATTTTTCACAAGCCACCACAGCAAATATCTAGCCTGCTTTCCAAATGGTTACATTGTGATGCTTGCTCTCGTATTTCTGTAATCTCACAGAATCAACATTACAAATAAGGATACATTGAACACGCATGGAGCAAATGCTGGACATTTCCTGTGCATGGCCATGTATTTGCCATTTGATTTGGGGTATAATAATGAATACAGTTATTCTGTATTTAGAAGTAAAGGGAAGCCAGAGGGTCTACAAAAGTTGACTTGTATTGATTAGAAAGTCAAGATAATTTCTAAAAGCAAAAGACTTACATGCCACTAAAAATAAAGGCTCAAATAATAAGCCAAGAATTATATGCCAGAAAGCAGCCAAATTGCTTTTCATAACTTGCCTTCTTAATCTTTATAACACTCTTTTGATGTAGGTCCTTTGATTCACATTTTAAAAATTAAATAACTGAATTTCAAGAAGTTTAAATGACTTGCTTAGAGTCATATGGTCTGGTGAATCATAGATCAAGGTCCATCTTGTTGAAGTAATTGACTAGAAAAAAATAAAGAAGAGCATTGTCTTGATTACTTTTCTGTTGCCATGACAAAACATTATGACCCAGGCAACTTATAAGGCCCACAGTTGCAGAGGGTTTGTCCATGACCATCACTACAGGGAATTTAGCTACAGGTAAGCAGGCTGTCATGGTACTGGAGCAGTAGCAGAAATCTTATATCTGATTCACAATGGAGGGGGAGAGGAACAAAGAAGCTAACTGGGAATGGCACGGGCTTTGGGAAGCTCAAAGCCCATCTCCATTGACACAGCACCTAATCCTTCCAAAACAATTCCACCAACTGATAACCAAGTATTGAAATATATGAGCCTATGAGGACCATTCTCATTCAAGCCGCCACAAGCATGCCATGTGGACTTACTGTCTATGAATTTACAATGACACAAATTCACAGAACTTTGCCCCTTTGTTTCAGCAAGGTTTAACAAACTTCAGAAAAGAATGAAGAGCTGGGTATGATGGCACATGCCTTTAATTCCAGCACTGGAGGAGCAGAGGCAGGTGGATCTCTATGATATTGAGACCAGCATGGTCTACCGAGGGAGTTCTGGGACAACCAGTACTACCTAGTGAGCCCCTGTCTCTTAAAAAAAAAAATGAAGGAAATAATTACTGAAGTTACCCAGAACTGATTGAGGACTAACTCAGTAAGTTGTGGCAACAACATAATAATGGCAACATTTTGAACACACTAACGTGCTAAATGTGAGGTGTGAGGGAGATGTCCTAAGAGTGAAGCTCAGGTAGCTTGCAAAATTTAAGTGACCCTGAGAGACAAGAGTCAATAAAGACAGGAGAAAGGCTGGAAGGGGGTTTTAAAAAAAAAATTAAACAAGAGCAAGGTCAATCAGAAATAGAAATCTAAATGATGTTTTGAATGATCATGGAAATCAAGATAGCAGACTCCTTCAACTTCCAACCCACCCAAAATGGTTAAAAGGATCAAGCACTTCTAATCCAAGTCTCACTAGGCAAGGAAGGGTTGGTTCAATATCTGACTCATGAGCTAGCATGGGTGTTGTAAGAGAAAGTCTGCTGGGAAACATTTCATTACTACAAAAGAAGACAAAGACAGCCCCTCTTCTTCCTTCAGATCGAGTAGTGTCCTGCCTTGTTCCCAATTTAAGGACAAATACAGTCCAGAGGGGAAGACAGTTATGGGGGAAGTGCAGGGAACACCACCAGAGTCATATGATGTGTCCATCTGAATGGTGTGCACATATGAAACTCTCTCATAATTCCACGTCAGTTACAAACTTTATTTCTTTTTTTACAACAAATTAAACAGCATTCTGCTATTTTCTATCAAAATCATCCAAAAGTTATTTCAAGATCAGTCAGAGGTGACAGTTTATATTCTCAGCTGTAAGTATCCAACATGGAGAGAAATCTCAAGATGAAAACAGAGCATGGAACTAGGCTGATGCTAAAAGCATGAATCTTGGACAAAGCAGAGAAGTAAGAGAAATGGCCAAAGAACAATAGTGTAGTAGGGTGCTAATGCCATTGTGACTCACATCACAATAACATAATGCATTCGTGACATTCAAAAGTGCTTAAACTGTGAGTCATGACCCCACACAGGGCCCAATAACTCAATGTGGGGACATTCACAAAATGTGAGCAAAAGTAAAAGTGTGCATGAGGACCAAAATGTAATACAAAAATCAAATGCATCATTAATCTGGGGTGCCAGTAGTGGTTACATTGTGCAACTGCATAGCAGCCTGGTTCTAAATGTGCAGAGGCCTCTATACTGAGCATACAGACATGCCACTTAACACCATCCAACATCACCTTAAACACCCTGACTTCCAGCCAAGACTATTGTATGCTATGAACTTCAATGTTTTCACTTACATGTAAAGTTCTCTGCTCTTGGAGAAACATGGTGGTTAATTGTAGAAAACAAACCTTTTTATTGCCATCATTCCACACAATATGTCTTTGGAATAGATTGAGTTTACACCAATAAACACATCTATGTCATTATTATGCAAAGTTGCTTTGGTCTTTAATAAATGATAGAATTATAGGTAATCCAAAGAATTGTTTACAAATCCATTTCCCTTTGGTTTTCTATAAATGTGTTTGATTTGTATAGTCATTTTATATATCTAAACTCATGGTCCCACAAGAACTTCTTCAGCAAAAAGGGGCATGAGTGGAAAAAGGTTAAGAAGTCCTTTAACTGCCAGACAGTGGTGGCACATGCCTTCAGCCCTCAGAGGCAGAGGCAGGCAGATCTCTGGAAGTTCAAAGCCAGCCTGGTCTACAGTGAGAGTTCCAGGACAGCCAGGATTGTCACACAGAGAAACTCTGACAAAAAAAAAAAAAAGTCCCTTAGACAAGTGTTAAATACCTACAAAATGCTACATTTCTGCCTTATGAGCAGCAGACATGGTCAATGTCCCAGTAAACTTTTATCCAGTGAATAGCATAGACATTAATTGAATAAGCATATAGCTGGGGGAGGCTTCCATTTCAAGGTAGAAATGGTAAATGCTCACCCTGCATATCCCTTGCCCTCACTGCAGACACTTGGAGCTGTGATTTTAGCACCCTGCAATGAGGGGTGCTGAATCTGTAAGAACTGGTTTTCTGTGTCAGCAATGGGTCTACCATGAAAATTAGCCATTTGCTGTTCACATCCAAACTGGCACTTCTGTGAACAGATACCAGACGCTTGTGGCTGGCCTTGAATCAGAAGCCTCTGGATAATGTAGGACACAGATGTGTCAGTCTGGCTCCTGCTGAAGAGAGAAAGGAGCACAGCGTTTAGGGTTACCTGTGGACGGTGGTGAGGAAATTCCAACTTCATGCCAAACTCCTCAGCCTGCTGCGTTACTTCCTCTAACACTGCTTGGTACAGGCAGATATGTGGGGAACATAAGTGAATTCATCTAGCACCAGGGATTTATAAGACCAAGATGATGAGCAAAGCAGAGGTGCTGGAATTTTTGACACAGGAAGCAATGTTTTTGAAATCCTGAGTGCTGTACTGGAAACTGGAGACAAAGGAAATGAAGAAAAAAGATGTTCAAAGAGTTATTAGATTAAGTGTTATGAAGAAATCGAAGAGTGCAGAGCCAGCAGCACCTGTGAGGACAGGGACCGTGCTCAAAAACTACTTGGTGTGTCTTAGTGATTTTTGTCAGTGAGTCAAGTAGAAGTGCTTATAATAGGATGGGGTGCATGAGAAAGAGAAAGAGGAGATTGTTGACTGATTGGAAGGGTATTTTTTAATTTTTTTATTATTTTTTTTATAAAATGGTATAGGGAAGGAGGAGGTGGCAATGAAGAGATTTAAGAGAATATGACCAAAGACAACAACAATAGACATTCTAAAGTGGACTTAGGAAACCCAGGAGAACACAACCCTACACAGAGAGCTACAAGCAACTAAAGAATGCTGAGATTGGGAGAAATACTCTTCCCCAGGGAAAAGTGCACCAATTGATTATCCAATACCAAAAAGCTCTGAATATATATATATATATATATACATATATATATATGTATGTATGTGTGTGTGTAACATTATACAAACTAAGCATGTCATATTTTCATATTTAGGAATATATGTATACTTATGTAACATTAACTAATGAAAGAAGAGAAACTATAAATTTGAATGAGAGAAGAAGGGTGTTTTAACTATGGTTTTATTGCCGTGAAGAGACACCATGACTGAACACTTGATTGGGGCTGGCTTATAGTTCAGAGGTTTAGCCTATTATCATTATGGCAGGAAGCATGGGGGCATGTAGGTAGACCTGATCCTGGAGGAGCAGCTGAGAGTTCTACACTTGGATCAGCAGCCAGCAGGACATGAATGCCATACTAGGCCTAGCTTGAGCATCTGAGACCTCAAAGCCTGCCCCCACAGTGACACACTTCTTCCAACATGGCCATTCCTACTCCAATAAGGCCACACCTCCTAATAACTCCACTCCCTATGGGCCAAGCATTCAAATACATGAGTCTATGGGGGCCAGTCCTATTCAAACCACCAGAGGAGTATATGGGAGGACAGAAGAAGGAAAAGGAAAGGGAAAATGATGTAATTATTTCATAATCTCAAAAAAGTTACAAACCCCACCCTCAGGCAATGAAGAAGATGGAAGTTATAAAGGTAAAAGGCCATGGCTAATTATGAGGGTTCTGGTATTTTCAGGGGAAGAAGGAGATATTGTTTAAGGTGAGAAACCAGAGGCAAAACTTATAATACAATAGGTTAATAAAATAGGGCTGTGGGTCTCTGACTAAAGAGCTTGAGTTCCAGAGAGAATAAAAGAGTGTCAGCTGAGGGAAAACAGGAAGACTAGGTCACCTGCAAAGAACCAGAAGGTACAATGGGTTTCACTTGCACATTGGGAATAAGTCAGATGGAGGATTTGGAGCCTCAGTTGTTTTAAGGAAGGTTCTCTATTGGTCCTTACATCCCCAAATGATGGTAGATACAAACACTATAAACAAAATTGTTATTGGACAAGCTTCCATTTGTTGAATGAATAAAGGAGTCCAATTTCTTTGACATTTTCTGAGATAAATGTACAGCTCTAAGAAGTTGTACTATTTTACTTTGTGATCACATTTCAGATGGTAGCTCATTTTTGCTTTAGGATGAATTTATTAATTTGTTTTTTTCTCTGTTTAATGTTATTTGAGCATGGGTGGCTCTAACTCATTTGTATGTATGGTACCCGTACCTACTAATTTGTATCTTTCTAATAAAATTTTATTACATTTTTTGTGCATGCGTGTGTGTGTGTGTGTGTGTGTGTGTGTGTGTGTGTGTGTGTGTGTGTGTGCACATGCATGAGCAGTTTTCCATGGTGCACACATGGAGTTCAGAGACAACTTGCTTCTACCATATAGGTTTCAGGAATCAAACTCAGGTCCTTAGGCTTGGTGGCAGGTACCTTTACCCACTGAGTCATCTTACCAGCTTCTATCTTGTGTCTTGATTAAAGAGGTGCTTGCAGAAAAAGAGTTGTTATAGCAGATAGGGGGATTGTATCTTTAGAAGGGCCTCCTTGCAGGGAGAACCCTGGCTGGCTATCTGGGGAATATGATTTCTAGAAGGTTCCCAGAATCCCAAGAATTGGGAAGAGTGGCTTGTTATGCCTAGAAAGTTTGTGTAAGCAATTATAGTTTGTACCAAACTTGTTTTTCTTTTGGGAATTTTGGAACATGCTAGGCAGAGGGTGCCTCCAATAAAATGCCTTTTGTTCAAGGTCTCGAAGCAGCTTTTGTGGGAGACTGCATGGCACATGTGTGTCATAGCCTGTTGAGCAAGAGGAATTAAATACACCCTGAATAACTCCACTGGAAGCTTGGGCATGATTTCTCCTGCCCCTTGCTTTGTTAATTTTGTTGTAATAAATCATAGCTACAAATCCAGCTTTTCAGAGTCTTGGGAACACTCTTAGAAAGTCATCAAACATCCTTTAAACCCTAATATTATGATATCACTGGTAAGTTTTTCTATTCATGTGGCTAAATAATACATAACTAATGACACATCTAATATGAAACCTTGATTTAATTACCCGTGTTTTTTCTTGTCACTAATAACTCTAAACATGAAAATTCTTGTAAAAAAAAGTCTAAAGTCTCTCCTCCCCTTCTGATGTATATATAGGTTGTTTTGTATCAGTTTCGCAAACCTTACAAACCCCCAGTAGCCTCCACTTGCTCTAACAACAAGGCCAAAAACCCCACATGATCCCTGGCCTGGATCCTTCTATTGCTCGATTCATCTTCCACATGAAGTCACCGTGGCCTTCTTTGAACTCTCGAGCTGTGTCACTATGTGCCACTTCATGAATTTCACCTGCATAAATAGACCCTATATTATGGTAATTACAATTACCACGGTTTTTTAAATGCCTCTATTATATAAACACAAAAAATTAGATATCCATAGCCCTAGATAGAGGACAATTTCCTCAAGCAGAGGCTATAGTTATCTACTCCTCTCAACAAGGATTTTAAGAGTAAGCCCACAAATAATCGGCTTGCACATGAATTGTGAAATCACTTAGTGTATTTGATCCTCTTATCCATTGATTGCTCACATTTCTTAGGTTGTCACTTAAGTATCTTCTTTTTATAAAACTTTTATTTCATTGTATCTTCTAATAGTTTCTTATTACTAATAAAAATCACTCAACAACACATACTTTCCTATTGGGTACTCCTACTTAATTTACTAATGCTTTAACTTTACATTGATTACTTGGAGCTTTTTCTTTTAGCCAGGTCTCTTTG
This sequence comes from Phodopus roborovskii, assembly GCF_943737965.1. NCBI lineage: Eukaryota > Metazoa > Chordata > Mammalia > Rodentia > Cricetidae > Phodopus > Phodopus roborovskii. Next base: position 3,404,608 of record NW_026126444.1, read on the forward strand.
TATACACCAAGCTGGCCTCTCATTCATAATCCCTCTGCCTCAACCTCAGAAGTGCTGGGATTTAGGTCTTCACCACCAGCTAAAGTTTTCTTATTGCCAAACCATGAACACAACACTGGTATTCTTACCATGTATGACTTTGTTCCCATTGGAACATTTAGTCATTGCATTCCTATGTTGATCAATTCACAATACAATTCTCTGAGCTGATGCTATCTCCTATTTTTTAGGATCTTCCCACACTCAGGGATTTGCTTAAACACTGATCTCTTGCCTTTTGGAGTCTGCTACTTTATGGAGGTTTCCTTAAAAATCGAGGTACTCACACACAGTTTTGCTTAGTGTTAGGTAATCCACCAGAGTAAAACTGAGTGAGGGGGAATGACTCTCCTTGCACTGGTGTGATTGTTAGTGCTGGCAAGAGAATCGAGAATCATCTTAGAGACCAATCCCTGGGCCTGCCCCCCCCCCCGAGGGATTATCTAAATGAAGTTAAGTGATATGGGAAGGTGCAGGCTAACTACCAGACCAAATAAAAGGGAGCAACGAGCCGAGAGCTGCTACCACCATTCATCTGTTTCCTGACTGCAGGTGTCATGTGACCAACTGCAGCCACCATGCCTTTCTTGCCATGATGAACCCTCTAACTGTGAGTCAAACACACCCTTCTCTCCGTAAATTGCTTTTGATGCACACATAATTGATGCAGTTGGCTAGTAAAGGAACTGAGGGCCCTGGACTTCATTAGGGCACAAAGACAAAGCCTTACTAACTGGGAAATGTAAATCAATTCCTGAAAGTTGATGACAAGGTGTGAGCAACATTATAGATGCCTGGAGGATGCAGGGAGGAGGAGTCATTTGGTATTTATAAAGCTTGGAAACATTCCTTGGAAAGAAAAACTTGCTTTCACATGCTGAATCTGCTGTTATCTGCTATTACTAGTATGCTTTAGTTTGTTACTACAGTCAGATATTAGCTGTGCACTGGGGTGCTCTTTCATAGGAGTGTAAATGTATTTGGAATGAAACTGTGTGAGCCTGAAAAAGCCAGTTAAGAACTAACATATTAAGCCAAGCAGTTGTGACTCACACCTTTAGTCCCAGCACTTGGGAGGTAGAGGCAAACGCACCTCTGTGAGCTCAAGACCAGCCTGGTCTACAGACTGAGTTTCAGGACAACCAGGATTGTTACACAGAAAAAAAAAAAAAAAAAAGGAAGGAAGGAAGAAAGAGAAAGAAGGGAGGGAGGGAGGAAGGAAGGAAGGAAGGAAGGAAGAAAGAAAGACAAGACAATATCTTTGGACCCATTGTATAAGAATACTGATTTGCAAACCTGGGGATCTGAGTTCAAATCCCATTAGCTACACACACACACACACACACACGCGCGCGCGCGCGCGCGCACACACACACACACACACACACACTCACACAGGCATGCGCACACACAGACACACAAGCTGAGCAGAGCTGAACATTCTAGTAACCCCAGTACTGTGTATCATGGACAGGAAGATCTCAAGTGCCCCGGCCTCAACATACAAAAGTGTGGTCACACATATGCCACACACACTTAAAAACCAACCACATTTTTAACCAAAGACCAGAGACACAGGCTTGAGAAAGACTGCCAGTTCAGGTACACAGCAAATGCAAAGTCTGCAAGCCCTAGTCTGGGGAATGTAAGAGTCTTCTAGAGGGAGTCCCTGAGACCTCCGTGGGGTGTGGGTAAAAGGATCCTAGTTAAAGGCCTATCAGCCTACCATCAGGCATAATGACACTCAGATCCTCTCCTCAGGACTCAAGGGGAACCGCTGCATGTGACAACTGTCAAGGTCAGCCACCTCTGAGTTACAACCAATAAATCCACTTAACAGCAGTCAGTTAGACAGGGTCTGCTTTACCAGATGTCACGACTTCCTGCCACAAGGTCATGTGACCACTTCTCTATGGCTCTATTGCAAAAGATGTGTTATTAATAACTTTGCCTTAAAATCTGCTGAACATAGGTGCAATAAATGTGTCATTTTAATACCTGACAATATGTATAAGGAGCCACGAAATATTTGTGTAGTTAAGCCCTGAAAGTCTACATAATAAGAACCTTTTTAAATGATCAGAAAGGTTCAGTATGAGAAGGAATTTGCCGCCAAGCCTGATGACCTGAGTTTATCCCCGAGGCCCACATGGTAACCCAGAGAAGTGACTCCACAAAGCTGTCCTCTGATCACCACACATGTGCTGTGACACACACGTGATCCCAACATATACACAAAATAAGTACATGTAATTAAAAAAAATCAGAAGTGTACAAACAGGTATTAAAAGTGTTTGTTGTTTGTTTGCTTGTCCTGAGACAGGATTTCTCTGTGTAACCCAAGGCTGTTCTGGACCAGAGATACTTCCAAGTGCTGAGAAGAAATTTACATCAATAAAATGCCATAAAAAATGCCATCAAATTTTGGGAGCCCATTTCACATAGAGGGATACTCTCTCAGCCTAGACACATGGGGGAGGGCCTAGGCCCTGCCCCAAATAATATGTCAGACTTTGAAGACTCCCCATGAAAGGCCTCACCCTCCCTGAGGAGCAGAAAGGGGATGAGCTGGGATTTGGTGGGGTGATGGGAGAAGATGGGAGGGTGAGGGAACTGGGATTGACATGAAAAACAACATTGTTTCAAATTTAAATTAAAAAAGGGGGAAAATGCCATCAAATTCTGAAATGAAAACCAAAATGTGTTCATTAACTCAAAGCCAAGGAACACTAATTTGTAGTGACAAGCAGGAAAAGGTGCATTAATTGAACTATTAATGTAGTTTAAAAGTTTTGAAATTCTACATAATATTGGAACAATGAATAAAAGAGCAATAAGAGTATAAAATAGCAAGTGATATTTTAAGCAATTAAGAGATTTAACTGCTTAAGATATTGAACTGCAAAAGAACACCTATACATTCGCCACAAAAATGGACTCCCATAGCATGGAGCTCATGGCATAATGAAAGTGTCCAAACAGGGGTCAGAAATGGAATATTCTACTATATTTGTTCTTTGTTTTCTCTTTTTACATATGTTAAGCCTAGACATGAATTTTCCTCAGTAAGCAGTAATAGATCGTAGTAACCATCACGGCTCTTCATACTTGCACATTAGCACTGACATGAAAACATATGCACAAAAATATTGTTCATCACCTTTATTTACACTAACAAAAATGAAATCGACCTAAAATGCTCATGAATGGGAAAATGAAGACACAGTCCACTCTTTCTGTCACCTTTAGGGCAACAATGATTTCAAAAGTGCAACCTATGAGTAAATTTTACAGCTGGCTTATAAAAAAAAAAAAAAAAAAAAAAAAAACAAAGAAAAAAGCAACATGAATTATACAGGTGTAATGAACATGGGGCATGAGAGACATCATCACAAAATGTTTCTAGTAATTGTCATGGTCACAAGAGGTTCTTCTCTATTATTTTGTTTGTTTATTTATTTTATTTGGGTTTGTTGGTGTTGTTGTAGGGACTTTTTGTTGTTTTCGTTTCTTAAAACTTTTTTTCCAGAATGATGTTTTTCTTTCTTTTTTCTTATTTTTTGTTGTTGTTGATGATGATGATGATGGAGAAACAGGATCTCACCATGTAGCCTGGGCTGGCTTCGAACTTAACACATCATGCTTCTCCTGGTCCCTCTCACATCAGCTTCCAAGTGGCTGGAACTACAGGTATGCACCACCATTGCCTGATTATGAAGTAATGAGTAAGGATATATATATCCTTTTTTTTGTCCATAATTTGAAGGTCTATAACCCCAAATCCTCAAGGCAAAGGACTATGTAGCATATATCAGATCCCCATTTGCAGAATTCTCCTGACTTAGAGGCCATCTTGATACAGCCATGTTAAAGGTTTCTAGAAAGCCATAACAAAAAAGTTATTTAGTGGTCTAAGTGAATGCTAAACTCCCAGAAGAAAAAGACAGATGCTGTAGTGTGAAACAGCAACAGATATGTTCATTTTCAAAGGGTAAGGACCACACTGAGTAATCCACCTGTCCCTAGACAGGGAAACCTAAAGGACAGAATTTTGCTTAGTGGCCAAGCCACCCCTGTTTATGGAAGAGGGATATAGACAAAAAGCACCAAGTCCTGGTTTTTCACTGATTCGTGCTAATCACAGACTCTCATGAAGACTTTGGGAAGATGGGAAGGGATCTCCATCCTCTGAGCTGCCCAGAGACTACTGTCCGAATTGAAAATCTTGACCTCTCTCTGCCTCATTTCCAGTTTTCTCAGCCAAGTACCTGGTAGCAAATGGGCAAGTTAAGACTTAATTTGTCTTTCCTTGTCAATAATTGTAAAGCCAACAGGTGTCATTGCCCTTCATTTATCCACCAAAGACATCTGGGGACCATTATAAGCTAATAACTTGACAGTATAATTGCTATTATAATGTACCTATAAACAGATTTGATTAGGGATATAGATGGCAGCGACTTGAGAGAGCGGGAAGAGCCTGGGAGGCTGGGGATATGGTTTGGTGGATAACACACGTGCCATGAAAGCATAAGGACCAGAGTTCGGATTCCTAGCACCCACATAAAAGCTGGGCATACCTGACAGCCACCCTGTAATGCCAGCATCTGGGAGGCTGAGAAAGAAGATGGCTAGGCAAGCTGGCTATTGAGGCTGATTGACTCTGTGAGCTTCATGTTCAGAGAGAGACCGTGCCTCGGTAAATAAAGCAGAAAGTAACAGGGAAGATGCACAGCACCAACCTCTAGCTTCCACAAACACATTCAGACATGTGCACATAAGCCCATACATACGTGCATGCACACATGGGCACCCACAAACATGCAAACATATGTCATATATATATATATATATATATATATATATATATATAATACACACACACACACACACACACACACACACACACACAAGAGAGAAAGAGATTAAATTCTGCATCAGGTTGACTATGCATAGTCCGTTGTCACTGTCTTAAGACATGAAGCCCCTCAGAGCACTTCTTAGAAGCCAGTTCCTCCAAGCCCAGTGTCTAATGGGACAAACCATTGTCCATAACTCCAGAGTCCTCCCTAATGATGGCACTAAGCACAGCTGTGCCCACATACTTGCACCCCAGTCATGTCTCACTGCCCCTGGGCCTTCAAACCTGTCCTGCTGTCTTCTGGACTTGTCTGTTTCCCAGCAACAGGAAGTGTGCTTTATGGGGAAATATCAGAATAGTCAACTCTTGGGCAGAGGAAATAAATGGGGAGAGCTTATCAGGAAGAAATCATACACTCAGGGGAGGTTTCCAGATTAAGCCAATAATCTAAAGTTTAGTAGGAGTTTGGACTAAGCAAGAGGGAGCACTTGTTAAATTTCCAACAATTAACATTGAGTATGTGCACCCTATTGTACATAAATTACATGTCAAAAACTAATGTTGTAACTCCTGCTGATGCTATGGAGGGTACACAGTATAGCAATGTCAGTATATTAAGGTCCTTAACTTGCCTTGAGTTTCAGCAACAACAAGATGCCTTAATGGATGTTTAGAATGACAGATGGAAAGATACCTTAATGGATGGTTAGAATGATGGATGTTTAAGCGGCAAAACGAGCAGATGCTGATAGCAGAATGCAGACAATGGGCTGAGAAGTGTCTACTGTGAAATTTGTTCAGTTCTGCTGCATGCCTAAAATTTTTTGCATAATAAAATACTGATGGGAAAAGGAAATCAATTCACATCCTCAGACTCTGCACAAATAAATGAAGGAGTAAATGCTTTATGTTCTATATTCACAGCTAATGACTTCCTCCACTTTTAGCCATGGGGGCAGTAGCCACTGGGAGGATATGTGCAGAGGCCACAGGAGGACACTGGTGTCCTACTTTGTTACTAACTGTACTCTCTTGAGATAGCATCTCTCAGTGAATCCAGAGCAGGTTTGGCAGACAGCAAGCCAGGGAAACTCAGCTCTGTCTCTGCTCCCTCAGACCAGGTTACAATGTAGCTATGTCTGGCATCCCCCCCCCCATGGGTGATGGGATCCAAACTCAGGTCCTCGGGCCTGTACACCAGATGCTCTTGTCCACTTAGCCATCGCCCCAGCCCCCTTCTCTGCTTCAAATCATTTTAAACTTTGGATTTGCATTTCCCTGGTGGCTAAGGATGTTAGATGTTTCTTTAAATGTGTCTCAGCCATTTGATATTGCTCTGTTGGGAATTCCTTGTTTAGATCTGTACCCCATTTTTTAAATTGGATTATTTGGTTTGTTGATGTCTAGTTTCTTGAGTTCTTTATCTTGGATATTATCCTGCTGTCAGACATGGGGTTGGTGAAAATCTTTTCCCATTCTGTAGGGTAGGTGCTATTTTGTTCTATTGACAGTGTCCTTTGACTTACAGAAGCTTCATGAGGACCTCAGTTTCATGAGGTCCCATTTATTAATTGTTGATCTTAGTGCCTGTGAGATTGGTGTTCTATTCAGGAAGCTGTCTCCTGTGCAAATGAGTTCAAGTTTATTCCCCATTCTCTCTTCTATCAAGTCCAGTGTATCTGGATTTATGTTGAGGTCTTTCGTTCACTTGGACTTCAGTTTTGTGCAGGGTGAGAAATATGGATCTAATTGTATTCTTCTACATGCAGACATCTAGTTATTCCAGCACAATTTGTTGAACATGCTTTCTTGTATCCAGTGTACATTTCTGGCTTTTTTTTTTTTAATCAAAATTCAGTTGTCCATAGGTGTATGGATTTGTCTGAGTCTTTGCTTTGATTCCATTGATCAACCCGTCTGCTTTAATGCCAATACCATGCAGTTGGTTTTTGTTTTGTTTTATTTTGTTTTGCTCTAGCTCTGTAGTATACCTCTGGATGTTCTTTTATTGTGCCAAATTGTTTTAACTATCTTGGTTTTCATTTTATTTTGTTTTGTTTTGTTTTTACTTATGAAGTTGAGTACTGTCCTTTCAAATCTGTAAAGAATTGTGTTGGGATTTTGATAGGGATTGTGTAGAATGCTTTTGGTAGAATGGCCATTTTATTATGTTAATATATGGGAGATCTTTTCATGTTCTGTTATCTTCGTCAATTTATTCAAAGACTTGAAGTTCTTGTCATACCAGTTATTTTATATTATTTGTGGCTACTATAAAGGGTGTTGCTTCTCAGATTTCTTTCTCAGTTCATTTTTCATTCGTGTATGGGAAGGTTAGTGATTTTTTTTTTCATTTTTTTATTTAGAAACAATCATTTTACATATGAATACCTCCGTTCCCTCTTTCTCCCATCCTCCCATGTCCCCTACCAACCCCCTCAAGCCACCCCTTATAGAATTTTTGTGATCACTTATGTAAACTATCATATAGTCTGCAAATAATAATACTTTGACTTCTTTTCCAATTTGTATGCCCTTGGTCTCCTTTGGTTGTCTTACTGCTCTAGCTAAAACTTCAAGTAATATATTGACTAGATTTGGAAAGAGTGGACAGTCTTGTCTTGTTCCTGATTTCAGTGGAACTGATTTTGGTTTCTCTCCATTTAACTTGATATTGGCTGTTAGCTTACTATAGATTGTCTTTATATGCTATCTATGTCCCTTGTATCCCTGATCTCTACAGGACTTTTATGGTGTTGGATTTTGTCAAAGACTAATGAAATGATCATGCGTTTTTTCTGTCAGTTTGTTTATATGGTGGATTACATTGACAGGTTTTCATATGCTGAACCATCCCAGCTTTAGTCTCTTCAAAATTGGCTTCTCCATCTGCCTGATGCTGTGGCCATCTCAAAGGTCAGCCTCAAGGACGTTTTCTGATCTTCAGTGTGAGAACACCAGTAAGTCTCTTCATCTGTGACTCAGATGGAACTTAATCAAGTGGGGAACTTAGAAAGTTCCCAGCATTGATGAACACTGAAGGAATACACAGAAAGTGCATTGCTCCAGAGTTCAGTGAGGATGTGTATAGTATCTCATCCTAGATGATGATGCCAAAATGAAGAAAAAGTACTACAACTTAGCAATTTCTAGAATCTTGCTCATATTCTAAATTTTAAGCAGAGAATTTTTTTTTTTTATCCAGTCTCCCTTGAACATCAGATGAGGTCAGGGGAGACAGATGATTTCCAAATGGAGGATCAGGTGTTAACACAAAAAGAGAACAGCGTGGATTTTGAAAATCTAAACAAAAACCACAGAGCACTTACAATTTTCCTCCCGCTCTCCCCAAGACAGTAAGTATCTTCTTATTTACTTCCTAACCACTACTGTTGTCCACCCGCAGCCTCTCCTATTTCCTCATTGGAACTCAGTCTTGGGATTGTCTTTTTTATGAACATATTTCTTTATTAGTATGCTCAGGAATGAACATTATTTTCACTCTCTTCATGTGATAGAGAATACATTTGACCCATGTTGTGGGAGGAAAAGGATAAGGGCTCCCAAAGTGAGTGTCAAACAGCTTCACAAGAAATCCCCATTTAACCAAGGGCAGGATGTTCCTAGTAACATTGTTTCTGCTATAAGCTCCAGCCCAAATCCTTTGTTCCAGCATGAATGGACTATTTTGTCCTTGCCACTCTTCAAGATCCAAGCAGTCAAACTCACCCAGGCAGACCATCCCTTTGGATTGTTACTGCCTTGATACCCTCAGTAGGGTGTGGGTGATAATAAAAGCTTACACATACCAAAAATACATTAATAAATGGCACTTAGACATATGCTTAATATTATCAAACTTCCTCTTCAAATGATGGTGGGCGGGAGGACTCCTACCCAAAGAAAGATCTTCAATCATGGCAATATTTATGGAGATTTTATATGCAAAGGCATAAGGGGACCAGTGTTAACGTCATCTTACCCTGCACAGAGGAATGAGTTTGAAGATGAAAGTAGACACTATACTTGGCTTGAGTTTTTCCTGTTCTAAAATAGTGACATTCTACCTCTCACCTATCTTAGGTATCATTTCATTTTTTTAAAAAGATGAAAAAATGGTAGAAGAGAAGATGAGGACAAAAAAAATCCTGTAAGACAATAAAACTACAAAAACCAGATGTAGTACACTATTTATAATAGAGGCTGGCTGAAAGCACTACATGCTAACAGACAATATGACAGACCGGAAAGGGCAGAGGCCACAGGCCTGCACCAAGAGCCTTTCAATGGACTGCTGAATGGACTGAATCTGTTGCTTTAGCTGAGAGCCTTCTTTGATGGTAACAGAACAGGCAATACTGGTCTGGGTACCCCACAGGCCCATCCTAGGGCCTGCTTGGAGAAAACAAATACATAGGGGACATTCTTGTCTTCACACAGCAATGGGAGGTGCAGGACCATCTCCAAGGGCCAGCATCCGCTGCAATCACAATGAACTCAGAGATGCCCCTGTTGAGGGTTTTGGTGGCTTCACTGACTCCTTTCCGAAGCTGCTTGTAGTTCCAAGACTGCTGAACAAGGTCCAGCAGCTTCTTGGTGAGGTGTGCATCCGCGAGGGGATGGATGGACCTTCAGATTCTCATCAGCCTCCGTCAAGGCTGTGGTGTGCCGGCCTCGCCGCGATCTGAGAACAGCTCACCTCAGTCAGACCGAAACGCTGCACAGAAAGAGCACCTTGGGATTATCTTAAAAATTCCCCCCAAAATTTCCTGGGTTATATCTGGTTCCCTTATCCTTAGCCAGAATCTCCAAATAAAGACTTCCATAAGCACTAGAGTCCTAGCTAGGGATTTCTCCAGTTCAGCTCAGGGAACCACACTGGGGTCTCTAAATTTAGAGCATTCTACATTTGTGTCTGTTTCCCAGTTGGAAAGTTCCCTGGATATTGATTAAGGTGATAACCAGGTCAACTGGACTCCCAACACAGGACATCTTAAGCAAGCTCAAGGAACTTGGCAGACCTACCCAAACATCTTCTTTGGGAAAAGTACATACCCACCGACTCTAGCAACGCAGCCGCTTGCTTATACACGAGATAGTAATGGTTGTCACTAAGGCTGGGGAAGTCGTTTCAAGCAGCTGAATTTGAAAGAACTAAGGGAAAGTTTTGAGGAGGATCTGGAGACTTGGCTTTGGCGCTTCACATGTGGGCCGTGTTAGTGTGAGTCAGAAAGATCTGTCTGGCTCTAAGGCTGATGACACACTAGCACGGTTGCTGCTGGTACCTATCCGATAATTTGGAGCATGCCCAACAAGAATTGGCATGGTGATTGTAGGGTTATTCCAGGTGCATGGGCGCCATACCCCTGCATTTTCAGGGTGTCTTTGAAGCACCATTGTAGAATGGGACACCATCAGAAAGCAGATTGCTGTCCCCGGGCCCCTTTCATCCTTTGGTTTTCCAAGTTCTGACTTCATTCTCTCCGGGGCATTTTCTCATCGTTTTCCTGGTACCTGGGCCTGCAGCTGCTTCCTTTGGCCATGTTTAAGTTTAAATATGAATGTGGCTAAAAGTCCATAGCTGCCTGTTCACTCAGAGTGTTTTTAACTCTACTTTTTTGGCTTTATAATTTGTGAGCTATTTGAATTTGGGGAATTTGGGCGTCCCTAAATTGTCACCTCTTCATTTGTTTTAAAAATCTGTCCTATATACGTTAGAGTATAAAAGGGTCAAATGTCATAACTTTTGGAAACTCAACTATGAGGTTCTAATATTAGAGTCACATAGGTCTTAGATATATCGAATATACAGATCTTTTTTAAATGTGTGATTTATATTTGGCCTTTAATCCTCTTTGGGTTGTTTCTAAATAAAAAATTAAGTTTATGATTAGTAAAAATACAATAGGGCTAGAGATGTAATTCAGTGGTAAAATGCTTGCCTAGCATATGCAAGGTCCTGGGTTTCAATCCCCAGCATACATGTACAAAAAAATAAGTAAATAGTATTGTTGTAAAATAAAAAAAGAAAAACATTTTAACAGTAAAGACTGTCTACTATCTCACAATGGCATTGAACTTTGGAGAGCTTACCCTTTTACTATGCATTATGCTTGTGAAGATACATATATTTTATAATAAAAGATAGACCAGAGATACATTATTTTATCAAGTCCATTTTGAATTTCACAATAAGTTACAAATGTGTATATGAATTAAAGTTTTCAAAAATATGAAATATCTTGCAAATGCTCCCTATTATTGCCATTATAATAGCTATTGTTACTATTGAGCCAAAGCTTCATCTTCCTAGACAATGATTAATTGCAAAACTATATTTCAATATTTAAAAATAATATTATGATTAGAAGGAAACAAACCAAAATAAAAATGTACAGCCTGCTGGGAGCCAATCCAAGAACTGGATACTCTGGGAAGGTCTAATGGATGTGAGTGTTAAGCAGTTGTGAGTGAGTTGGGACCCAAGTTTTAAAGTCATTAAAATATTACTATTGTTCTCATTAGATCATAGATTAAAAAAAAAAAAGGCCTTCAAAAGATACTGAAAATGTGATGGTTTTCATATCTGGACTTATGGGTATTCTTATTTGGGAGAGTGTGAAGGTTAAGATAAGGCCTCATGTAACCTAGGCTAGACTACAGCTTGCTATGTAGCTAAGGATGTCCTTGCAGCTTCTAGGGGCTCCCCTCCTAAAAGTTACCATCTCCTAATTGTGCCATCCTGTAACATGTGGGTCTTTAGAGGACACTTCTCTAAACCACAGTGGTATGGAAAATGCAAAATCAAGGCAAGATGGCTCAGCAGGTAAAGATGGTAAAGGCAATGCCTTCTTTGGGCTGCAAATGAGGCCCTCTGCTCTGTCCTGGCTGTGTCCTGCTCTGATTTACATGTGAACAGCTACATGCTGAGGGTATAGTAGTCACTCTTTACATCAAAGCTGGAATCCAAACTTCTCCAGCAACTTTAAAGCAAGTTAAGTAAACACCCACTAAGGAAAAGAGGAAAGGCTGTGGTCTAGAAACATCCAGAGTATTTGGAACAATGTGAGATAGCAGACACTGTAGAGAACAACTCCCTCCACCCTTCTGAGCAGGGCCAGGGAATAACTTTCCCAGGTCCCTCAGAACCCAACTGTGATTGATGAGGCAATGCAGGAAGGGACTTACTGCCCAGTTCTGAGGAAGGTGGTCCTCGAGAAAGGTCCAGCTGTGCAGACCTGCTTTGTCCAAAGGCTAGCTCTTCACAGGGCAACCTGGGAACTGGCCCTCCAATGACCAAACAAGATGGGGTCATAAGAACTCTGCCATGGGCCTGAAAGATGGTTCATTGGGCAAAAGGTTTCTTGTCTTGAAGCCTGACAACCTGAATTTGATCCCTGGTACCCACAGGATAAATGGAAAAAACTGGCATCTGCAAGTTGTCCTTTTAGATGCATACTCTCTCTCTCTCTCTCTCTCTCTCTCTCTCTCTCTCTCTCTCTCTCTCTCTCTCACACACACACACACACACACACACACAAAATCAATCAATGTACTTTTTCAATGAAAAGATAGAATCCTGTCAGTCATGCATTCAGTTAAGTTCCAAGCTTCTCAGAAAAATACAATTTCAAAAACTAGGAAAAGTACGACATAGAGGTAGGAAGGAAAATAATAGCAGATGATAGGCTTCATGTACAAAACTTTCTGTAAAGCCTATACACTCAGGCTGGCTGCTGAGATGGCTCAGTGGGTAATGACACCTACCACCAAATGTAATAACCTGAGTTTTGCCCTTAGGTCCTACATGGAAGACAAAACAGATCCCTGGAACTTGTCCTCTGATCTCCATGTGCAGGCTGTGGAAAACACACACACACACACACACACTAAATAAGTAAATGTAATTTTTTTTTGTCCTGAATGATTGACTAAAACATGTAAGGACTATAAATTACTAATAAAGAATATTTGAAAATATGATCAGATGTGGAGGCTTATCCCTGAAATCCCAATCTTGGAGAGGATGAGGCAGAAGGGTTACTTACAGTTCAAGGCAAGTTGGATCACATAGCAAGTTCCAGGTCAGACTCAGCAACAGTGTTAAACTGTCTCAAAAAAACAACAAAATTAAGGCTAATTATGGTTTATGAATCTTGCAAATATTCTTCCCAGAAGAATTCAAAAGTTCAATTTAGTTCTACTATATCTTCCCAAAGTGTGGGGAACTGACAAAAATTATTCACCCATATATATATGAGTATATGTGTACACATAGAGAAAGGTGTGTGGGTTTCTGTGTACACATAGAGAAAGGGGGAGGGAGAGAGAAATAATGTGAGAGAGAAAGCAAGTATCAAGACTCAATGAAAATAATATTAAAAATGATTGGCAATGTGGGTGGGAAAGATAAATAATGTCAAATATTAGGAGGAATCAAAAAAATATAAAAATCCAGTGCAAAACCATTTATTGCTTCTCATGATTCTGAAATTCAGATACCTCAGAATGAACTATTTCTACCCCAGGTATTGCTGACAAAGCTGCCAGGCTAGGGCTGGAGGTTCCAAGATGGCTTGATTAGCATCTGCCATTTCAAGTGAGGAAACTGGATTGTTAGGGGACTGGCAGAGACTCTCTGTTTCTTTTTCTCTTTGCTTTGTCTTCCCACCACACTCACCCAGTTGGTCATCTACCATGAGTTTCTTTACATGACAGCTGATCACAAGAGAATAGGACAGAAGCCAGAGCCAGCCCCTCTGTCTGTTAGGGTCACAACAAGTGCAACATTACAGCTGCATTCCCTTGGCCAAAGCAAGCTACAGAAGACCAGATTCACAGAAAGCTGTGGCACCAGCTCTTGGCAGAAGGAGTTTTATTGGCTGAGAGAGACAGAAAGAAATGTTTGTTTCTACCACTGCAGACAACTTGTGAGTACTAAGTTATTATGTTACACACATACAAACACATACAGACCCAAAGTCAGCTGGTTTTGCAGACTAAACAGATCAAATATTACTTTTCAAAGAACAGGAAAATATAGAATGTTCACCAATTCATTTATGGTGCTTATTTAACCTTGATTCTGAACACACACACACACTCACACTAAACTACTCCAAGAAGGAGAATAAACTAGTCTTGTATTAAGGCATAAAATGCTTGAATGAAATATTAGAGAAACTAAATCTATCAAAATGTCAAATAAATGGTATATTGAATCCATGTTCACATCAGAAAACCCAATTCATATTTAATAAAGTAAGAAAGGAAAGAAACATTTCAAAGGTAAAAGTATGGGATTTTTATATTATTCAAAAAGAGTCCATGATTTCAAAGTACTCTTAGCAAAAAAAAAGAGAGAGAGAGAGAGGGTGAATTTCCTTATTGTGCCTGAATCTACTGAAAACTTAGAAAAATCACCCTGTAAGGCAAAATACTGAGGTGTTTTCCATAAAGATAGGAACATGACAAAAATCACCATAGGCAATGTTTCTAAGCAGCATTGCCCCAGAAGCTCTAGTCTAGGAAGAAGAAGAAAAATTAAATTGAAATTGGAAAGGCAGAAACAAAACATGAGTTATTTCCTATTTCCTGATAATATTCTTTTTACTTAGAAAACCAGAGAAACTATTCAAATAAAATAGGCAACAATACAATTTATACACCTGTATGATTTTACCATAAAATTTTAATTTATAGAGACAGTTGGATCACAATATAAGTTTCTTTATTTCCTTATTCAATAAGAGCTGTAAACCAATGATTGAAAAATTATTCATATGCACATAGCTATTGTATGATCAAAATGAAACATCTTAATTTCAAATTAATTCTTGTGAACTAACGCAAAATGTTTTTCAGGAAAATTGTTGACTAGATAGGTGAATGTTTAGGAAAATGGCAGGGTATTTTTGGTTTTGTTTTGTTTTTTTAATTTTAAAGATCATAGGTCATAAAGCAAAAAAACTGATAAATTAGACTCCATAAAACATGTTACAGGTTATTGAAAAGTCATAACATTTTACTATAAGCTGTAATAATATCCACAAATAAAGCCAAAGATTTCTCTCCATATATGAAGCACATCTGTGTATCTGAAAGTCTACCTGACTAACTCTCCTATAGGAGTATCAATAAAGAAGCAGGAAATAGACTGGGGAAACAGACACAGGAAGTAGACACCAGGAAGCAGACACAGGAAGTAGACTGGGGAAGCAGACACGGGAAGTAGACCAGGGAAGCAGATATGGGGAAATAGAGAACCTGTATGAGAAAACAACTCCAGTAAGCTCATGGGTAGAATCTAGCCTCCCACACAAAATAACTGCTATTAAAATAGCTGTTGTGTGATATTTCTTAACTATTGAATAGAAAACATCAGCCAAAGAAAGCCATTTGTGCTCTGCAGGCAGGCCCCTTTCCACACTGCTGTTAGGAACTGGCACTGCAGAACTAACCTCCCATCCATACTTCTGCAGCATAATTTAACAGTATCAATTGCTTGGCCCAGTAACTCTATAGCTTTGTATGTCTTCCAGTAATTATATACACAGAGAGACTCACAAATGTTCCTCATCATGATATAGTTGTGGTCCAATAAGCTCACTGTGACTTGAAAATACTGGAAGTAAAAAATGCATTTATCACACAAACAGACATATTATACAGATGATTATTTTTCAAACATGAAAATAAAAAACACAAAATACAATATCTGAAAATAAAATTAGACTGGAGAGAAGTCTCAGGGGGTAAAGTATTAACCATGAAACAAGAAGTCATGAGTTCAGATCCTCAACACTCATACAAAAGCCAGGCATGCATGTTGGCACACATCTATAACCACAGTTCTAGGTTGGGACAGGGGGCAGAGACATGTGGGTCCTGGAGACTGGTAGGCCAACCAGTCTAGCCAAAATGATGAGCTCTAGGTTCATTTGAGACCCTGTCTCAAAATATAAGTTAAAGAGCATTAGAGGAAGACACAACTGTCAAGCTCTGGGCTCTACACACACACACACACACACACACACCACACACACACACACACATACACACACATATACACATACACACATACACACCCCCCCACACACACACATACACATACACACACACACACCACACACATACACACATATACACATACACACACCACACACACACATACACAAACATATTATACACACCACACACACACATACACACACACCACACACACACATACATATACACACATACACACACACACGCACACACATACACGCACACACATACACGCACACCATACACACACACATACACACCACACACACACATATACACACCACACACACACATACACACACATACACACACCACACATACATATACACACATACACACATACACACACACACATACACACCACACATACACACCATCTTCATACACCACACAGACATATTGAGAACACAGTGCTACCAGCTACTTTTATGAACATGGTACTGAACTAGGAGCTAAGACTCACTACGAGTGGAATATGATACTGTATCATATAACACAAGCAAAACTGAACATGTAAGGATGGCTCTTGATAAAAACATATTGCTTTCACACTATTGTTAAATGGAAAACCCTAAATCAAAGCTTTACAACAACAACAAAAGCCTGGCAGTGGTGGCACACACCTTTAATCCCAGAACAAGGAAGGCAGAGCAGGTGGCTCTCTGTGAGTTCAAGGTCAGCCTGGTATATAGAGCAAGTTCCAGGACAGCCAGGTCTACTCTACACAAAGAAATCCTGTCTCAAAACAACACCAAAAAATTTGAGTCTTATTCTAGGAGCAGCACAACTTCAATGCCAACTTGGACTACACAGCTTAAATTGAACTTCTGCTTAAAAGAGATGAGGGGCGTGTGATGCCAGCCAGCTCTATGGCCTGCCTCCCAATTCCTAACTGCCCAAGTCCACCTGTCCACCATGACCACAGCAACTCTCACAAAGGGAAAACTTTAACTGGGGCTGGATTACAGTTTAGAGGTCCAAGAACCTTATCTCTAAGAATCCCTAAAGACAGCATGGAAAGTGGGGAGTACTATAGAATGTTAAAAGACTATTGAATGCATACCTTGAAAACTTTGTAAACATGAATAAAAATCACGGATCCTGTGGTGTTTTGAGTGAAAATGGATCCCATAGGCTCATGGGGAGTGGCACCATTAGAAGATGCAGTCTTGTTAGGAGTACCTTTGGCCTTATTGGAGGAAGTGTGTCACAGGAGAACAGGTTTTGGGTTTCATATGCTTAAGCCAGGCCCAGTGTCACTCTCTTCCTGCTGCCTGCCAATCTGTGTATAGAATTCTCAGCTCCTTCTCCAGCACCATGTCTGCCTGCATGCCACCATGCTTTCCACCATGAACATAATGGACTGAACATCTGAACTGTAAGCCAACACCAATTAAATGTTGCCTTTATAAGAGTTCACCTTCATGGTGTCTCTTCTCAGCAATAGAAACCTAAGTAAGACAGAACCACATAAAAGTTAATGTACAGACCTCAATGATCTCAATTAGATACATATATGTATATGAATATCCAGTGATTGGTTGACTCTTTGTTATGTCTGTACTTTTCAAAGTTCTTTTAGAAAGGCTATGCGCTCCTTCCATAATTAGGGAGAAATAGAAAATCATTAACACACACAAATACATTTCATTCAAGTCCTTTAATTATATGCATCTATAGCAGGAAAATCTTGGAAGAATTGTTAAGAAACCTTTTTATTAGAAACAGCTAAGGCGCTCTCTCCAACAGTCTACCTCTGGGACATTTATCTTCAGTGTTATTCAAAGCACATATGAAATCAATTATATCCCCCAACTGGCTCAGGGAGCCTCTGTGTGCCTGCGGCCATCTCCACAGCAAATTGCCTCAGCCGTGGTCGAAATCAAAAGTTTTCAGTTGCCTGGGTTGACCTAGAAATGTTTTATGTAATTTGCTATTATCTAGAAGGAAAACAGTTGTTAGAAAATAAATCTCTTTTTTAAATTTGTAAGTGTTGCCAAGAAATATTCCTCATCATTTAGACATGCCAGAAAAAAATTCAGTAAATAAATGGAATCTCCAAAATGAATTTTAAACATTAATCTCTAAATACACAAGGTGAAGAAGAAGGCACTTTGAAGATTTAAGGAATAATGGTATTTGATAATTTTAAAAATTAAGAACAAATAAGTGAATGGATAATAACAATATTGTAATCATTTTTAAGATGGGTAGAACAATTAGAGAGGTATTTTCCACAGTAAAAGCAAATCCCTTCACACCCCCCCAAAAGACCCAGCTTAGCTTCCAGTTATGATCACTCTTCTCTTTCCATGTTATTAACTTACTTATTTTTGAGACAGGCTGGCCTTGAACTCCTGAACCTCGTGCATCCTCCTGCCAAGTGAATGTGAGGCTTGCCAGCATATGAGCGAGCACAGCACATTCTGGACTCGGCACATTCTAGGCAAGCACTGACCAAATGGGCTGCAGACAGGCCATGGTCACTAGTCTCAAAAGGGCCTGTCAGCCTCAGGCAATTTGCCTGTTGGTCTGTAGCTTCTTTACTCTCCATCTCTCCAAAATGATTGGCTTGAACCTTTGCTCTTTCTTCAGACATCTGTCATCCTCAAGTCCCAGGAGATGAACTTCCTTCCCTTTTCACCGAGAAAGCAGAATCAACCAAAACAGGTGTTCTCTTGTGCCTCAACCACCAAATCTACTGGCTTTCTGGTATGTATGCCCGGCTTCTCAACCATCACTCCTCTGTCCAAGCTGCCAACGTAGCAGTGATGCCATCCTGCTTGCCATCTCAGGGAACAGCGGAGCTTCAACCATTCCCTCTTTCTCCTGCACCCCCACTTTCTGTAGATACAGCAGCAGAGGCTCTTTAAAAACAATCTCCACTCAGTTCACCCTCAGCTGCCACAGTGCATCTCTGACTTCCTTCAGTGCAAGACCATAGGTTACCTGTTTGGGCATGTCGAGTTCCACTCTTCCCATATTGTTTGCACACAGCCTTTCCTCCCAACCACACCGATGACAATATTCATAACACCCCAATCTACCTCTATCCCTCACACTGCATCCAACACACTGCTAGCACTACCACCATTTAGCACACCATGACTTTGTGCACATCCATCTATCCAGCCCAACTAGGTTGTACACTCCAGTCACTGGATCACTAGGCCCCAGAACATGGCCTGTGTGTCAAATAGAAGGTACCTAGCAAATGTTTGTTTAATGGGTGGTTGAGGCAAAACAAATCACTATACCTGAGTAATTGTTAAATTGGACAGCAGAGTTTCAAACCCAGATGTACTTTATTTTTTAGATCATGGGCCCCATGGGTTCATATACTACAGTCTGGATCTCTGATAGGAGTGACTGAAATATATGGCAGTCTCATGAATTAAACAGGGTTTACAACAAAAATAAGTTTGGAGATGCAAAGCTGTGAAACCATTTAACATTTTGCAAAATAAGCATCATATTATGGAAATTGCTTCAGCTTACTCAAAAGTAAGTAAAAGTGAGGCATTCTCGGGCATCTACTCCACAATCCAGAACAACAAATGGAACAGCCACACCCTGGAGATGGCCAGAACAGACATGAGTGCTCCAACTTCCATGCAGTTTGGCAGATCCTCTCAGAGCTACAGAAGGCTACAGAAACTAAAACACAATCACTCCCTGAGGCTGCTACTAGAAGGGGCCCACCACACACATTCAATTTCAGCTCAAATGGCATGATGAACATCACTCATCTTTACGAAGCAGAGCCCTTCACATCCCCACGGCCTCTGGACCTGAGCAGCAACCCTACAACACCACAGAAGGCACAGTAAGTAGTCTGAAAAGATAATTATTTGGAGCAACAATCTGATGTCACAAGGTAAGACTAAGTTACATTCAGCCTCTCTTCTGTAAGAAGACAGATCACCAGTTCATGTGTTTCGAAAGGTATCACTATCATTCTGGTTGCAAATATTAAAAACTGTTACTTGAAGAGGTAATACTTCAGGGGCGATGTGTTTGATGGAAAAGTTCAATATCCAACCATGTCGGATAAATGGGATTGCTCATATACTTCTCCAGGGGATTAAAAAAAAGAGCAATGACAAATGGTCTTGATGTTTATTTATGTATTCAACTCATGTGTAAGGTATTTGAGAGTCAATACATATCTCTGTTACCTTGGAAACAATATCTGATGTCAGTACAATTCACTGGACCAAAGACTGAAAAGTGGCTTAATTTATTAGTTCTGTGATCTTCTAAAAAAAAAAATTAAACCAGGGGGCTGTGGAGATAGCTATGCATGAGAATATGAATTCAGATATCTAGCGTCCACATATAAAAGCTGGGCACAGTGTCAGGCACTACCCTGTAGTCTCAGACACAGGGGTTGGGGGTAGAAGATGCTTACAGCTCACTGATAGGCTAGTGTAGTCAAATTGATGAACTTTGTCAGTGAGAGACCTTATTTCAAAAAAGAAAAGAAAGGACAGAGAGAGAGAGAGAGAGAGGGAAGGGAGAGAAGGAGAGAATTTTTTCCATTTACACACACACACAAACACTCACACACACAAATGCATACACACACAGGCAGGCACACACAACCATTTTATGATGAGCTATACATTTTTTTTCATCTACCAAGCTGTTTTTCTCAGTTTACCTGCGTAATCTTAAGAAACAAACTAGCAGCACCGAGGGAAATTCTGATGGTCTGCTTTCTGCAAACCAAAAAGAAAGAAAAATAAAAACTTAATATTAGAACTTTTCTACTTTTTCATCCTCATTAGCCTGCTGGTCTCAGAGTCCAGTGCTGACAACACCCACAGTGTCTTGGAGCCTGTTTTTGTCACACATGTAAAGATTTATTCTGCTTGAAAGTCCCCACCAGTCCGTGTGTGCAGAAACTGGAACGGAGTACCTTATCACGTGTTTCTGATTATGGATAAGCACATGCGGCCTTCCAAAGAACAGTTATTATTCCAGTACAGAGATTTTGCCCAGGCTTTCAAAAAGTACACTCCAGATCTTGAGGAATGTAACAAAAACTGTTTGTTATTTTTAATCAGCAAAGGGGTGTGTTCAAAGTGAAGACATGGAGACCAGTCTTTTCTCTAGAAACAGGGAAGCGCTTGAAAACCAGTCCCATTTGTGCCCTGGGCCAGATCTGAAGCTCTGTGGCTGAGTGTTACACACACAGGAATGTAATCTCTTACTTCTGTGCTCACCCCTCCAGGTCATGTAGAAGACTTTCAACAGTTGAATTTTATGTTTCAGGGGGTAAAGGGGTGTTTCCCAGATGTCACCAGGATTATCACTCTGCTCCTGAACAAATGTTCCCCAACTTCCTACAATATCACACCCAACCGTATGAAACTCTGTTAGTATGTTAGCGGAATTGAGCCCGAGAGTTCTGGCTTCTCAAATTTGAACTCTCCCTGTACAGTCCTATTGACTTTGCCCTGTTAATTCCCATGAAGCAAGAATTTCTCTTCTGAAAACTGAGGCGAAGCATAGCTTGTTTCACTGGGTTAATATAACAGTCATATAAGAGCGCTAGGGTGATGGTGTATCTAAGTACTTGGGAGGCAGGGGCAAGTGGATCTCTGCAGTCAAGGCCAGCCTGGTCTACTAGTGACTTCCAGGCCACCCAGGATTGGTAAGGAGACCCTATTATCTATAGTAATGTATATAAACCACATAACACACAAGAAATGCTAAACACTGCTATCCAGCACTTTAATTATGAATGAGATTGTGATCATAAGTCGCATAACTTGATTTGGATCAATCTAATTGCCCTTGCTAGCACCACGTGCAATTTTTCCTTATGAAACACTATGTGACAACAGGAAGGATGCGTAATGAGTTCCAGCCTGAACTTAGACTCCTGTAAGACAAGAAATGTTATGCTCCCCCACTCCTATTTGACCTTAAGCTTATTTCCCACCAACTCACGGAGACAACAGAGAAGGAAAGAATAAAGAAACACGATGACAAATAGAAACACATTTTTGAGAATTTGGAAATTGTAGCACATGTGTCAGGAAACATGGAACAGGGTAAACAAAACAAAAATAAGATATGAAGAAGACAGTAGCTCAGTGGTGGAACACTTTCCTAACGTGCACCAGGCCCTGAGTTCAAACCCCAGCACTGCCAAAAAGAAGAACTAAAGTAAATACAAAGAACATTCAAAGAACACTCCTACCAAGTGAGGATAAATTAATCCTGATACACACATATATGCACACATATGCACACATATGCACATGTACACACACACACAGAGACACACATGCACACACACAAAGACACACGTGCACACATATACACACATGCACATAGACATATGCACACACAGACACACATGCACAGACACATGCACAGACACACATACACACACACACACACAGAGGCACACAAGCCATGCATCAGCATAGTGTATATTCCAGATTTTGCTGCCACCATCCATTCCTTCATCTGCTTAGGGCATACTCCTTTCCCTGATGGTTGCAGCCAAAAAGAAATAGTGAACAAAATGCAAACATGACCCTGTATATTAAAAAGACTGCAAAGGGGGAGTGGAGTACTTTCAGTGTGAACTGAATTCCTGTCGTCTTCACCCAAATCCTGTCCAGAAAGAAGGAGTCAGTACCTGCTGCTTTCACATGAGCTTGACAAGCATGCTTTAGCAATTATAATCAATGTCTGACCTTGACATGAGAAAATGTTATTTCTTCAAGTTAAAAAAAAAAAGCCTGCAATGGTCCTTTGTGGTCCTTGCCCATCCCCCCCATAATTAGGCCTTTCTACCTCATGTTTTTTTTTTTTTTTTCCCCTTCTTTTTTCTCCTTTTACTGCAGGATTTATAAAATCCTTTGAAACATGTTGTTTCCAGATGTAGGTCCCAAGTGCCCTGTCATTTACTTCTTGTCCGAGTACCGAGCAGATGGAATTACACAAGTTCAGCTGTATGAGTCCACCCTCCAGTGCCTTCATTAAACCCCAGGATTTTAAAGAGTCAGCCCAGTCCCTGGCAGGGACCTTTCCCTACTTCCACCCCCAAGCTGTAAATTACTAGCTCATTAGACTCAATTGTAAATGATTAGGTGTCTGGAATGCACTTTCCTTTCCCCCAGGCCTCCTTGGAGTAATTACTGCACCACAGGCCTAGCTACTTAACTCAAGCAATGGAGGTTTGGAGTGCTTGCTGAGGAAAGAGGTTTTATTTTTCTTAGGGTATTAAAACTCTATTATCATTTTTCTCCAAAAGCAGATGATTTGTGACCATCCATTTCCCCACTGAACAACAATTGGTCTTTTAACAGGAGAGAGCTATAATTAACAGGCCTTTTTTAAATTTTGAATTTATTTTTCCTTCCCCACTTAAGCAGTAGGAACTGCAGAGAAAGGAGAGAGAGAGACGGAGAGAGAGAGAGAGTCCTGAGCATCAGTGAGATAATTCAACATGTTTTAAAGGCTACAATGACCACTTTCAGTTTCCAAGGTGATGACCACCTTGAAATTTCAAGTTTTCTTTTTTGAGACAAATAAACAATGGTAACTGGATTTTTTGTTTAATTCCTGCTCACCCGGTTCTAATTATTTGATGAGACTTTTTAAAAAAAAAAAAAAAAAAAAGTACTCAAGACGTCGTCGCTGAGTTTGGAAAGGTGGTGAGAAAAAGTTGGGAAGGAGTATGGAGGAGGGCCTGTCACATTGAATAAATAATCCAGCTGAAGTTCCCCGCCTGGTTGCCATCATTTTAGCAGAGAAGGTAAAACTGATATTCCCTGCGGGGCGAAAGTCAGAAGGTCAGCTCTCTTTCTCACTGCAGTTTTTACCTCTGCAGTTGATTCATAGATTAGCATGTTAAGACTTTCCTTATGCCAGTTTGGGAATTCTTTGCCTCTTATTTCCTTTCAGTCAGTCATTTGTGCTTCACCATGGCCCAGAGACATAAGGGACGATACAGGCTTGCAATAGGCTAGCTCAGCTATGAACGCTGAGGCTTAGCTGGAGCCAAATAAGTATTGGAAGCACAGTTCAGCAGAGAGACAGCTGGTTCCCACCATGTACAAAGTGGGACATTGGGAGGGGGGAGAAGATGAAGCAGCAATATTCACCCCCAACTCACCCTTTGCCTGGGCATGTGCTGTTGGATGTTGCTCTTGATGCTAAAGGACATTCATCCATCCTGGTATAAGAGAGAAGAAGTGTGGGCCAAGCAGTTTAAGAGTCTATTTGCTGACATTCACTGTATTGGGGAAGGGGAAAAATAGCTCAGCTGAAAATTGCTTGGCTTGGCTGGTCCCTATGTGGGATAACTGGGTGTAACTATAACTGGCCAAGATTGGAATAAACAGGTATAACTTGACCATGGCTCCTCAACTATCACCTCCGAATTACTAGGACTATAAGAAAGAAATAATGGAGCTGCTTCTCTAAGGAGGCAGATGAGTGGGGCATTTGTTCAAATCACAAAGTGAGATAAAGGACTCTCCTTCATGCTCACAGCACAGGTTTGCTTGTCAAGGGCCTTCTTTAGGAATGTGGTGTTACTCAGGTTTAAGAACTTGGAAGGTTGTTTTTACTGATATCATGGTGGACACCAGCCACAGTTACACTCCAGATGTTTTACAAATGTTGGGTTTTCAGAAGGATCCACTGGATAGAAGGATACAAAATAAAGTAAGACACCAGAGAAGTAGTCAAGGACACGCTGAAAAACTTGAGTATCATGGGTCAGCCTCCAACAAGTCCCAGGGAATGTATTAGTATAGCGTTTCTGCCATTGAATCCAGCAATATCAATGAATACAAAGAAACATCAAAACTAGAAAGAAAATAGCTTGTGAAGTCATTTGAATTACTAGAAAAGCAAGGTTCTCAAACATCTGGTGCTAACTACTTCAGACAATTCATTCCTTCCCAAAATTTGTATTCCTCTTATAATTACCACTTAAAGCAAGATGATGGAATAAAAAGTGGCAATATTCACCTTTCTAACAAAAACAATAACATGCCAACAAAATAGCTCAAGGAGAGTTCTAGAGTATAGCACAGTACAACACAAAATCAAGGGACGACCACACAGAGGCCAGTGGGGAAACCTTAGCTGTACCCTTACCCTGTGTTCAGGAGTAGTTCTTGTCCAGACAGACTTCACTGAGAGGAAAAGAATTGTAAGATCTCAGGACCATGCAGCCTTCGGCTACTGAGATGCCCCTAATCTTCACAAATGCTGGCCTCAGTTGACTGAGTTGTTGAAGATTGTGCCACTGGATGCTCCCCAGAACCAAAGTCACCCCAATCTATCCAACTTGCACACTACTGCAGGTGGAAGTCCACACCAAAGCCAGGCTGTAAGGTCTGGAAGACATGACTGACTGCTCTACCAGATACAAAGGCATTTATGCAAAGCCACACAAACAAAGAGCAAAGAACAGCAAGCAGGCCAACAAAGCATGGCCAAAGGAGCAGAACCATTCTCTGGTAAATGTCTATCCCTCGAAGAAATGAAGATCTATGACATGCTTTAAAGAAATTAAAAATAATCATATTAGGGGAAATACAAAGTAAAAAGAAATGGATGATGCAATGGTCTCTAGAAAATAAGACATGAACAAAGTCAGAAATTCAACAGAGAGGTGGATATCATTACAACATGAGAAAAAGAGCCAAATGCAGATCCCGGAATGGAAAAACACAATGACTAAAGAACACAATAGAGAACTTCAAGATCAGATCCAACTGAGCAGAAAACAATTATCTATGAGCTTCAAGGCAGGTCTTTTATCACTACCCAGGCAGGGCACAGAAGAAAAGATATGAGGGCTGGAGAGATGACTTGGCGGTTATAGGAAGATATGAAAAAGAATAGCAATGTATATGAGATGGGGTCCTAGAGTCAAAAGGAGAAGTGGGCACACACCCCAATCCTAACCTATCTCCAATTAATAACCACTTGCAGATGAAAATCTAGGAGTCCCACTGCAGAAACAAACTACTCTTAAGGGTAGGCTTCATGCCCAGAAGTAAATGGACAACATAAAATGAACACAGTGGCATCTTTGGAGGTTCTTTGTCTCATAATGTCATGTTAGGGTTTTTGGATTGTTTGTTTTTATTTTATTATATCTTATTATATACATTTTTCTCTTTTTATCCTATAGGTTATTTGGTTATATATTATGGCTTCCAGTTTAGGCTTTTTGTTGTTTTATTTATTTTTTAAATGGGATTCCTAAGTGTGCAAACAAATGGATTTCTGCATCTACATTTATTTCTTGTGCATTTTCTTGGCCTCTTTTCCTCCCTTTTGTTTGTTTTCTTCTAACTTTGGAGTTATATTTAAGTTTATTTGCAACAATTTTGAAGATAAAAAAGCTTCCCTTTTATTTACTTTTTCTTAGTGTTCTGCTTAGAAATATTTTAATAATGGTGTAAGCAAAACCTCTCTCCTGTATCTCCTAATTAATTTTCTTGAGGATTTTTTTTTAAGTTAATGGCTTTTGCAGTCTGGTTTTGTAGCTGTAGGTACGGAAAGGGGCTGCTTTTCCTTCATAAATGGGCATTTTACTGCCCTTGTGTTAAATAAAACATTGCCCTGCAAAATTTTAAGGAAGCCATCTTTATTACAAGCTAAACCTTTGTTTCTTAACTTTCTGCTCTTGTTTTACTAAACTGCATCAGTCTCTAATTGCAAATACCCCCGCACAAAATTGTACAAAAACTCTGTTTGAAATGCTGTTTTGTGATTCTTCACAAATCTTTTTTTCCTCTAGTTTTCACAATTTTATTGTAGTTTTACTTCAGACTCCCACACAGAATTTGTGAAAGAGAATTCACTGGAGATTCATACATTTCAGCACATTGGAGAGGTATGAAAATATTGCTTGGAAGAACAAGCTCTTCTTAGGTGAGCGTGGAGCTCACACTCCAGTCCCCTGAGGTTTAAGCTAAAAGAACCTGCTGGAAGCAGGAGAGCACAATTAAGCTTTTAGCAGTCACATGAGTGGCCCAGTAGAACAGAATCCTAGTACCCCAAAAGGCAGCGATGGTCTTCCCAGGACCTTTGTTCTGTGTTTGACAGACACATCTGGGAGGGCCAGAATGTGAATATAGAACCCAGAGTCCACTGGAAAGAGTGGCCTCTTACATACCAAGACAAGATTGCACCCTTAAAGGAAAAAAAGGAAGGAAGGAAGGAAGGAAGGAAGGAAGGAAGGAAGGAAGGAAGGAAGAAAGAAAGAAAGAAAGAAAGAAAGAAAGAAAGAAAGAAAGAAAGTGCAACCTAAACAAATTTAAACTACAGCTCAATCAAAATCCTGTAAAACTTCACTAGATCAAAGCAAAGAGCTCTCCACCTGCCTTGAGATGCCTGATAAGAAGAAAGGATTACATCCTTACTGGTCAGAGTAAAGTTAACTCCAGGGCCTGTCACTCTCAACGGAGTAAAAACTTACAATTCCTGGAAGGAAAACGGAAAACTCCGGACTATTGTTCAAAGGAAAGTACTGATAGAAGGGAAGCTGCAGATAACCCAAACACTGAGAGATCGGCACGATTGTAAAAGCTGGAGCAGAAGAAACGCCCGCAGGTGACGGAAGGGGAGTTTTCACAGAGGGATGGAAGCACTAACCTCAGTAGAAAGGCCTTCCAAAGTATTTTAACGATTATGAATGCTAATTAGCTTAGTTAACCATTCCCCCAAAGCATATATATTTTAAAACAATAAAGCTGTGCGTTGGTGGCACAGACCATTAAGCTCAGCACTCGGGAGGCAGAGGCAGGCAGATCTCTGTGAGTTCAAGGCCAGCCTGGTCTACCGAGCAAGTTCCAGAACACCTTTTTTTTTTTGTTCTGTGCCATCTTATTTTAAAAGTATATTTTATATTTTTCCTTGAATATAACTTATCTCTAGTGAACATTGCTTTTTATTTATTTTTTTTTTTGTTGTTGTTGTTTCTGTTTTCTATACCTCAATTATTTCTCTTTCCTGGCGCTATTGTTTTTTTTTAATTAATTAATTTTATTTTATATAACAAAGTCCAATTAAATGAAAACAAACATTTATACACAATATTTGGGAATTTGGGCGTTGTTCTTTCCAAACTACTTCCTGCTGGTAAGGGGCACTGTCATGGGGGATTCGAAGAAGATTCAGAAATCCTGGCTATAGTCTGTAAGGCTGCTTTGTCCAGCTGTTTTGAATGTAGGATCACCTGGTACTCTGTCCAGAACAGCTTTTAAAGTAATACAGAGAAACCCTGTCTCGAAAAACAAAACAAAACAAACAACCCCAACATATTACAACGTGTGTGTGTGTGTGTGTGTGTGTGTGTATGTGTGTGTGTGTGTATGTGTGTGTGTGTGTGGAGAGGGGTGTTCAACTAGAAGTAGATACTAAAATACCCTATATTTATATATTTTGCACCCTGTTTTTTTTAATGTATGGTATGGGTGTTTTGCCTTTCATGTAATGTCTGTGTACCATATGCACACACGGTGTCTGCAGGGGCCAGAAGAGCATATTGGATCTTCTGGCAGCAGAATAGCAGATGGCTGTGAGCCAGTGAGTGCTGGGAATCAAACCCAAGTCCTCGGGAGGAGCAGCCGGAGTGCATAGCTACTGATCCACCTCTCCAACCCACGGTTATATCTTAGATTACTCTGAAAGCAAAGGAATTCAAAGACAGATGAGCAGAAACAGAAATTAAACACAAAGGAAAACAATAGCTTAAAAAGCTGAGCAGAAAAATGTTAATTTCTATAATTAACAACCACCTGAAAAGACAAAAAAAAATTCTCTACCAAATAAAAAAAATGACCTAGGTGGGCATAATGATGCATATGCCCATTATTCCAGCATCCAAGATGCCGAAGCTGGAGGGCCATAGGAGGCAGGCGGGGTGGGGGCAGTAGAAGGAAAGGAGGGAGGGAAACTGCCAGCAGGATGTATAATTAAATAATTAAAATGAAAGAGTTTGAGACCAGTCTGTGGAGAACCATAGAGAGATCCTATCAGAGAAAGAAGGGGAGGCAGAAGGGAATACCAGCCCTGCACAAACTCTTTCAGAAAACATAGCATAAGGAAGGAGTATACTCCTACACATTTGCGTAGGCACATATAACCCTGACATCAAAATAGGACAGTGTCATCAATGGGAAAATCATAAACTAATATCCATCACCATGTAAAACGTCTAAGGAAAATGTTCTAAATTGAATCCAGAACCACATGTAAAAGCTAACATATCATGACCAAGAGCTACCCAAGAAATGTGAAGTTGACTTAACGTTTTAAAATCAACTTAAATTCACCACATTTAAAGAACCACAAAAATAAATCTTATCACTAGATATACAGAAAAGGATGCTTTCATAAAATATTCTTGCAATAATTTT
This sequence comes from Phodopus roborovskii, assembly GCF_943737965.1. Taxonomy (NCBI): domain Eukaryota; kingdom Metazoa; phylum Chordata; class Mammalia; order Rodentia; family Cricetidae; genus Phodopus; species Phodopus roborovskii. The sequence goes on from NW_026126444.1 coordinate 3,433,969, forward strand.
AAAAATCTTGGAGTATTAATCTTGGTAGCAACTTCCTTGACCTGACAAGAATATCTGCCTACACAGTAGATTTAACCCTGTAAGCAAAGCAGTTCCCACCATTGCTGTTTCTACTGACCATTGGGCTGGTAGTCCTAATTAATTAAATAAAGCAAGGGTAAGACAGAAGATATATTCTTTTTAGACATGGTTCTGTGTATAGAAATACCTCCCCACTCCAAAAAATAATAATATTAAAACCAGTATGAGCAAATGACAATAATGTGAATTTTCGATAAAACTGTTGGGTAGGAAAACAACAGACCCCAAGGAGAAAAAAATCAGGATTATTTCTGAATACTAACAGAAATGCTAAGAAATGCATCTTTAAGAAACATAACTCTTAAGAACGTTAAAACTTGTAAAATCTGGGCTAAAAATTAGAGATCACTTAAACAAACATTATAGAGAATGGGGGGCGGGGATGATGGCTCAGCAGGTGAAATTTTTGCTGTACAAGCATAGTGTTCTGAGATCAGATTCCCAGCAAGCACAATGGCACACATCTGTCAATTCAGTGTTAAAGAGAGGAGAAGAGTTCACTGGCTGGCTGGCCTAGCCACAACCTCAGCTCTAGCTTCAATTCAAGACCCTGTCTCAGAAGATAAGATAAAGAGCAATTGTAGAAGACAGCCAGCATTAATCTGGAGCATCCACACATGTACATATGGGATGCCGACATTTGGCTTCCACATACATACACAGGTGAGCACAAGCGCGTGCACACACACGCGCGTGCACACACACACACACACACACACACACACACACACACACACACACACACTAGAATATTGCTGGATAAAGTCAAAGATTGGAATAGTTGGACACACTACCACATTTATAGATTAGAAGATTCTATATTGTTAGCTACTCAGTCCTCCCTGTATTGTTCTAGAGGGTCAGCATTGCCCCAGTGAAAACCTTCATAGGGCATGATTAGGAGAGACATACAAATAGACTAACATAACTGAGAAACATGTGGAGAACCACAACCCTGGAGAGGTACTGTAATAGTACTTTCTCTTCAGGACTGCCAGCCCGCAAATAACAACATTGCAACTTATTATTAGTTATGAAAGCTTGGTCTTTGGCTTAGGCTTGTCTCAACTAGATCTTATAACTCAAATTAACCCATTTATATCAATCTATGTTCCTGCCACGTGGTGTTGCCTCTCTTACATCTTGCACCTCCTGTTTTCTCTCTGTGTCTCGCTGGTGACTCCCTTTTCTCTTTCCCAGAGTTCTTTCTGTGCCTGGAAGTCCAGCCTACACCTCCTGCCTAGCTACTGGCTATTCGGCTTTTTATTACACCAATCACAACAATACTTCTTCACACAGTGGACAAATACCCCACAAGAAGTTACAATACTGACTACCAAATCAAATATGGCAATATAGTGTAGTATTGTAATAATACTTAATAATAATAAAGACAAAAACACCAACAGAGAGCATAGAGTACAGAAATAGACTCAGACAAATACAAGGTCTTGATTTTTGACACAGGTACCAGTACAACTCATCTTTTTAAACAATAATTTATTTTTCAAGTATGAGTATACATGTAAGTTTGAGTGTGGTTCTGTGCACATGTATGGCTAATATCCATCAGGAGATGAAATTAAAATAACAGTGACCTAGAAATCACACCAGAAGAATGACTAAAGTCAAAAGGTGATGACACACAGTGCTGTGACAAAATGTCTGATTGAAACTGTGGAAGGAAGTAAAGACTCATTTGGCTCACTGTTTTAGAGGGTTCAGGCTACCACAGTGCTGAAGGCAGGGTGGAGCGCAGCTATTCACACCATGCTATGCCTCCAAGCAGATAAAAGAATGGCAGTGTTTGGATGCTTTTCTTCTTATCCACGTTATACTTCATATGGGTTCATAGCCTGTGGTGGCGTCCACACTAAGGGCAGGTCCACTCACTTCAGTTAATCCTTTCTGCAAATGTCCTCAAAGACACACCCAGAGGTGGGCCTTACCAACCTACTGAGTGAGTCTAACTATTCATGTTGGCAGTGAAGATTAACCATTTCTTAGGGTAAAATCCTTTTGGAAGGATGCTTGTTACTTTTCAATCAATCCAAACATTCACCTACCCTGTAACCAGCAATTCCACCCCAGCCAAAGAGAGATGGACACATGTAGGCATGCCTCAAAACTGAAAGTGACTCAAATTTCTACCAAGAGCAAGCAGAGTATAGAAATAAGTTGTGCCAAAGTCATTCGATGGAGTGCTACACAGAGACAAGAAAGAATAAATTACCAATAATGCATACTGCATGGATGGTTAATAAGAAGACACAGAAGGAGCTTGCACACACTGTAGGGTTCATGTGTGACAAAACCCCATGACAGGGGATCTGTACGCCTCCTGCCTCAGTTTCCCAAGTACCAGAACTACAACTGTACACATGGGGGAGCGGAGAGGATTAAAAATGCAGTGAAAGCTACATTCTTGCTTTATTCAGCATTGAAAAGGAAGCCTATAGCATTTGCTATTAAAAAGAAGCCTGTAGCATTTGCTATTAAGTATGATGCCAGCATTAGTTTGTGAAAGTTGTTCTCAAAACATATGAAGACAATATCCATTCATCTTTAGTTTTCACTCCACTTTGTCATGACTGAATATAGAATTTTATATCTCCAAGTTAATAAAATACTTACAGAAATAGATCTTCAGAATACATTTTTAAAAAATCATCCAAATGGCTCCTTTCCTTTGATCTAGCAGGGCTGTGATTCACTGTGCTCATGTTTCCACTGCTAAGTTACTCCATGGTGGCCTTTTTCTCCTAACACGTTGAGCATCTGCTAGTCTGCCTTCACCAGGGCTGCCTGGCTCACTTTTTGGAGGCATCTTCTGCCCCTGAGCTGAAGCTCAGTCCAATTCACCTGCTTTTCTCTGCACTTCAGGTATCCTACCACTGCCTTCGAGGGTGTCTGAAGCTCTTCCCCCCTTTCCCTGGAGCAGAGACCTTTGCTTTGTCTCACTCTTCACCCAGCTGGAGGGAGGCAGCTTCTCGTCAGCCACGGTTTCGGGAAAGCCCTTCTGTGTGTGCTGTTTCATTCTCAGGTTCAGCAAGTCTGTCATGTTCCTTCTATTAATTTTCTCCTTTCCCACAGCTTCCTATGAGTAGAGTCTTAGGGTTGTGAGAGGGGTGGTGGATGACAGCCTCGTGCATCCCAATTCCATGATTCTATTGAAATAGAACTTAGTGTAAAAATAACTAACATGATTTTTCTTTCCCCACTAAAAACTAACTTGACAAAAAAGTGCCCCATCTGTAAAACATGAGGAGCTGTGATTATTTAGGTAATATTAACAATGATTTTAGCTACGTTTCAAATACGGATTCACTATCTATAAGTTCTCTAAATTTGTGTGTGGTACATTTATGTACATATTCATGTGTGTGTGCACATGTGTGTGCATGCACATGAAGGCCAAGAATCTCTTATTAGCCTGGACTCACCAATTCAGCTGGGCCATTAGTCCCAGCAGTCACCCATTCCCACATCCCCAGCACTGGGATTACAAGGGCACCGCCATGCTCAGCTTTTCACATGGGCATCAAGGAATCCAGATCTGAATGAACTATTTCCCCAATCCGAATTCTTAAAAATTTCAAGCTAAGTCTTAGTAACGATGTGATTGGTTTTGCAATAGTATTTGAAAACAATTATATACAGCCAAAACTGATCTTAGAATCTTCCTATAATTTCCAGGAAAAAAAAAATAAAAAAAAAAGCAAGCATCATTCCACTACTAGTGAACATTTCCACCATCTTTAAATTTTTTTAATCATTCCACTGCATGAGAAAATGGGTCAAGACCAGGCTACAGAAACCCACAGAGACAGCTAACCTGAACAAGGGGGAGCTCATGGATCCCCAGACTGATAACTAGGAAACCAGCATTGGACTGAATCAGACCCCCTGAATTCGGATCTCACAGTGGAACCAGGATGTATCTCTGGTTCAGGAAAGGACTTTGGGAGCACATTCCCCATGAAGGGATACTCCCTTAACTTACAGGCAGGGAGGGAAGGCTTAGTCCCTACTCCAAATGACTTGACAGATTTGAATGACCCCTCCTGGGAGGCATCACCCTCCTTGTAGAGTAGGGGAGAATGGGATGAGAGGGGGTTGGGGGGCATGGGAGGGAAGGAGGAAGGGAGAGGGAACTGGGATTGAAATGTAAAATAAGAAAAAATGATAAATATATAAAAATAAATTATTATTCCACTGCTTACTTCATGATTTCAAAGGGTAAATTCATGCAAATCATTTTAACTTGTCATGCTTTTATGTACATGCCTTAAAAATTAAGGGATGCTTTTGAACAGATTCAGTCATTTTATAAAATATAACCTCTTATACATAGGAGACTGGTAGAAAGTTAACCATGAGTTGTAGGCTGCAGCTGGTAAAGAAATAGGCCCAAATCTCTTCAGAGTTCAGAGTTATAGGTTTCAGTTCTTATCCTGAGCTGTGTTTTCCCAGTGTCAGGTTAGTAATTCTGTGTCTGGCGCTGTGGTTCAGTCGTAAAAACAATGAAACTCCATCAGGTTGGGCTTGTGAAAGCGGGAAGCAGAGCAGGGGGAGGAGGGTGGGACTTCACCATCTGAAACTCAGCTTTAAAAAGAAAAACAGTGGAGACATGATGTCATCCTGGAGAAGGTAGCCCCACTGTAGGACTGGCATTTCTTCAAGCTGGCCTGACCTGAGATTTTTTTTTTCTTAACAAAATCCAGATGGAAAGAAGGAGGAAATATATGTATATATTTGAAGGCTGAAACAAAGACTTCAAGCAGCAGCGTTTTTGCTCATGAACTGAGCGTGCTTGGATTTAATACAGACCAAGTAGAGCCCCCTCATTATTCCCCCTCCTGCCTCCTTACACCAGACCTTTTAACCCCCCTCTGGATCTGCAGGAGGCATTGGGTCTGGTTACTCTCCTGACCACTAACTGAAGGCAGCTCTTTAAATCCTACTGATGGGAAAGTCATCAACTCCAAAACTCAGGTTTGATTTTTTTCTGGTTTGGATTCTGATTTGTTTTCCGTTTTTAACTTCCTGGGAATTGGGATAGTTGATAAATGAAACAGTGCAGCTTAACTGGAAAAGGTCTGGTTGGGGGTGGAGGGAATTGCTTTGGTTTTTATTTTTTGGGTGGAGTGTGCATATGTGTGAGTTGTTGCTGTTGCTCTATCATTGCTGCTGCTGATGCTATTTCTGTTGCGTTGTTATTGTTGTTGTTGCTGCTGCTGCTACTGCTGTTGCTGTTTTGTCTGTTTTTACTTGATTGAGTTGTTGGTTGCTCATTTCTATATTTTCCTTACTGAAACATAAAATAATGTATTCACTGTCATCTTTGTTTTAGAATATATGCAATACTGCAGCTCCAGCGGTGAAGACACCAGAGGTAGAGGGATTTTATTTGCATTGTTTTGCTTCTTCTTGTCTTCATTATGAGGGTGTCTTGGCTTTAGAGGAGACCTAGAAAGAAGGTCCCCAAGGAACTAAACTGAGTTCTGTGACAATTCATGTGAGTGGTGGCTCAAAACTTCAGTTATAGAGCCAATTCTATGGTCCCTGTCCACATGGGGGACAGGGTGCCCACACAGAGGACTCACAGCAAGGAGCTCACTGGTCTATGTAATCACCCAGGACCTCCAAATAGGAAAGACAGAGTGTGCAACCTCTATTTTTGAAAATCCAGGACTAGGCTAGAGCACTCTGGCCTGAGCAAGAGAAGGCAGGAGAAAAAGATAAGAATCTGTGGAAGGATAACTCAAGAGAATTGGATGGGAGATACCTCATCTTCAGTAGGTACCACAATCTCAAGATCAGCCAGCATTTGAAAGGAAATAGAGAGATAGGAAGTCCTGCAAACTGAGCCACCCTGGAGTCCTGGAGCCACCTATGTGTCCTGAAGAATTTGTCCAGGCCCAGCCAAGAATTCCCATAGCACTGACAGGAATCCAAATGGTCAAGAGTATTCTTCAACAGCAGAGAGACGCCCATGGCCCAGCAAGGCCATCCTTAGGATGGTGGCAACAAAAACAGAAGCACCAACAGACTGCTCTGCCTGCTGGTCCCCATTCTCCACCTGGCCCTGGGAAGTAAGGCTGACCCCCCCCCCTGGACTGAGGATGCCCCTGCATTCATAGAGAATTCACTGAAACTAAGTCCAGTACCCATCTCTACATTTGCAGCCACTAGAGCCACTCATTGGCCTATCAATCTGAGAACTTTTTATAGATCGGGCATCACAGGGAGGAAAAACAAACTTAAATATTTCCAATAATCAATGAAAAGCTGTGATTATTTAAAAGAAACAGAGTCATAGAGGTAGAGACTTAAAAAAAAAAACTATCCAGAGACACGTAGGGAATTAAAGATGCAAACCCAGGTCAATCCGACTTGAAAACTCATTTTCTTTTCACATTATGCTGGCTGCCTTAGATGAGACAGGAAATGTCATGAGAATACACTGTCGGGTCAAGTTAGTCAGAACTATTAATATAAAATACAACGCTGCCATCCACAAGGACTGTTTTCTGTCTAGATTGGACAGAATATACTCAGAATATACAAAGGAAATATCAGCTGAACAGAGATCTGGTCATTGATTCCAGGGGTTCATAAGCTCCCAAATTTTCTTGGGTTCTCCGAAGAATACCTTGGTTATGGTTGCTGTGTAAAGAAGCCAGAAAAACGTGTCTCTCAGAGTTTGTTTCTATGTGTAAGGGAGGAAAGGGAAGGGGAATTATTACTAAAATCCTATACTAAAAAGTTACTGGAGCCATTGTAGAACACTGATGTTCAGAACATTTCTGAACACTACTCCTTAAAGCAAAGGAGAACTCACTCTATCACTTTAATTTTGCAATGCTTATAATTTTAGTGTAAAATGTGATAAGTTTTGTACATACTACAGAATATAAATAAAAACACACATACTGTTTATTTCATCATACCTTGCAGTGGCAGGAACTGTTCCCAACTCAAATGGCTGTACCTCCAGTCACTAGTGTTAAGGACACAATGTCAAACACAAGAATAGTTTTATATCATTCCTCATCTGATGAACATTGCATCATGAGTTTGTCTCAGCCATTATCAATTTCCACAATGTGCTAAGGCTATTATTTGTGTATGGGCCACTGAGATCTTAACCATGGTACCCAGGAGAATAAAAACCTAAAGGGCTTACCTGCAAACTGTCATAGAAGAAATGGTAACCAAAGCCACTATCCAAGATTAGGATGTGTTGGAGAAGCAGCAGAAAACCCAAAGTATGATATCAAAAGCCATAAGGAAACTAATAAAAAAAATCTGAAGGCATCTACCCAAAAATATTAGAGGATAAAGGTTAAATTAATTAGGAATTTTTAAATCCATAGAGATATACGGAGATAACTAGAGGGGGGAGATTTTCATGAACAGGGTGATTAAATAATTTATCATTCAATTGGGACACTTGATAAATTACATTGGAACAACAACTGTAAATGGGAGAATTCCCAGGACAAATGAGATAATGCCTTATTTATATATTACAGGCAATCAAGAAAACCCAAAGCACAGCTCCCATGAGTCTGCAAACATCTTGAGTATTGTTGCATTGGCAGTCAGTTTGTCAATTCGTAAACTAATGGTGGCATCACGGATCCTTGCTCTCATCTCTCATTGTTACGTATGATGCTCAAGACTGATGTGGTGTAAACAGGGGAAAGAAAACAGGAATGGTTCAGTGGGACTTGGGAAGCTAAGATCAATTAGAGCGCTTGTTATGATGCTGATGCATACACGTCCACTAATTACTTAATGCAGTCAGTGATGACTGTAAGTTACACAAGAAAATCTAATTATATAGTACACTGAACGTTCCAGAACTCTCCCTCCCAGTCCCTGTATTCACCATGACTCGGGGACTTCATTGCATCATTTTCCCACTCTCGGATGAATAAAGCAGCAAGGCTTGATAGAATAGATGGATGAGGAATAGTAAGAGATGATCTTACTAGCTTTTCATGGGCAAAGGCACCATGAGTCCAATTGACTTCCCCCACAGGGGTCACAGGGGTCCAGGGAGCACATCTTCATACACTGGCATTAGCAGGGAGACAGCCATTGCTTTGATATAGTGGACTTCCCAGACCTGCATAGGCTGGTGTTGCATAGTCCCTAGCCTAAGAGCGATACCCAGAAGACCTTCCCTTTACTTCAACATCTTATGCTACCTTAGTAAAATCCACTTCAACCAGTCAGGGTCCATCTCAACTGCATTCAACTGCATGAATATGCTAACTGATAAAACCATTTAGAAGTTACTTGCCATTTGCCCTTCATGCCCCCCAATTCTTTATAGGATTTAATGGATGTGGAAACATTTAGAGTTTTTGTTTCTTTTTTTCTTTTTTTCTTTTTTTTTTTTTGCGTTTTCTTTATTTTTTTATTTTATTATTTTATTTTATATAACAAAGTCCAATTAAATGAAAACAAACATTTATACACAATATTTGGGAATTTGGGCATCATTCTTTCCAAACTACTTCCTGCTGGTAAGGGGCGCTGTCATGGGGGATTCGAAGAAGATTCAGAAATCCTGGCTGTAGTCTGTAGGGCTGCTTTGTCCAGCTGTTTTGAATGTAGGATCACCTTGTACTCTGTTTCAGGCGGTCTGGCATGATCAAACCACATTAGTCTGGAAGGAATCCACATCTTTTCATTTTCTGTGGAAACAAAAATAGAAATCCTTTTCCCCAGTAACTTGTCCTTGAACTTAAATTTTGGAGTCAAAGCATTTTTTTTTAATTTAATTTATTATTTTACATGTCGATCCCAGTTCCCTCTCCCTCCATCCCTCCATTCCTCCCTCCCTCCTTCCCTCCCTTTTACCCTCTCTGCCCTCTCACATGCACTCCAACCACCCACCCCTCCCATCCCCCACCCCAATTTCATATGTAGGGGAATGCCATCCAGTTGGGGTCATGTAGATCTGACAGGTCATGTGAAGTAGGGACTAGGGCTTCTCTCCTCTCTCTAGATTAAGGCAGTTATCCCTCCATGGGGGATATGTTCGCAAAGTCCTTTTGTGCACCAGGGATACATCCTGGCTCCACTGTCTGAGGTCTCTTAGACTGCTCAGTCCTTCTGGCTGAGACCCATATTCAGGGGGGGCCTGAGTCAGTCCCATGCTGGCTTCCCAGCTATCAGTCTAGTGGCCGTTAGCTCCTCCTTGTTCGGGTAAGCTGTCTGTATGTGTTTCTGCTGCATGGTCTTGTCCTCTCCATCTGCATCTAGGTTCTAGTTCTACTCAGTGTTTATGTATGGGTGTTTGATCCTGTTTTCCAAAGGCATTAGTTGAGGGCTCCATGGAGAAGTTAGTTGTTGATCTCACTCTCAGGGAAGGGCATTTATGATAGCCTTTCCACGGAAGCTCAAATTGTTAGTTGGGAGCAGTCTTGTAGTTCTCTAGACCTTCTTTGTGTTCAATTTTATCTTCAAACCAATATTGGCTCCCTCTTTTATGATCTCTCTCTCTCTGTCTCTGTCTCTCTCTTTCCTATCTTCTATTCCTAACCAGGCTCAATCTTCCTGGTCGCACATGTTTTCCTTTCCTCCCCCTCATTTTCTCCTACTTTTATCTCCATTCGCTGCCCCCCCCACTTCACCTGAGCTCTGGGGGACTTGTCCCTGCCCAGTTCTGTGAGGGACTTTATATGAATTTCTTAGAATACACCTTGTATCCTAGTTCCTCTGGTGATGTGAATTATAGGCTGGTGATCCTTTGCTCTAGGTCTAAAATCCATATATGAGTGAGTACATACTGTGTTCCTCTTTTTGTGACTGGGTTACCTCATTCAGGATGGTTTCTTCAAGTGTCATCCACTTGCCTGAGAATTTCAAGATACCATTATTTTTTTCTGCAGAGTAGTAGTCCATTGTGTAGATGTGCCACATCTTCATTAACCATTCTTCAATTGAGGGGCATCTAGGTTGCTTCTAGGTTCTTGCTATTACAAATAGTGCTGCTATGAACATAGTTGAACAGATGTCTTTGTTGCATGGATGTGAATCCTTTGGGTATATGCCTAAGAGGGGGATTGCCGGGTCCTGTGGTAAACTAATTCCCATTTTCCTGAGGAACCGCCATACTGATCTCCAAAGTGGCTGTATGAGTTTGCACTCCCACCAGCAGTGGAGGAGTGTTCCTCTTTCTCCACATCCTCTCCAACATAAGTCATCACTGGTGTTTCTAATTTTAGCCATTCTGACAGGGGTAAGATGGTATCTCAAAGTTGTTTTGATTTGCATTTCCCTGATAGCTAAGGATGTGGAGCATTTTCTTAAGTGTCTTTCAGCCTTTTTGATTTCCTCTATTGAGAATTCTTTCTTCAGTTCTGTACCCCATTTTTTAATAGGGTTATTTGGTGTTTTGTTGAGTAGTTTCTTGAGTTCTTTGTATATTTTGGACATCAGCCCTTTGTCGGATATAGGATTGGTGAAAATCTTTTCCCAGTCTGTGGGCTGCCATTTGGTCTTGTCCACTGTGTCCTTTGCCTTACAGAAGCTGAGTTTTTTGTTTCTTATGTTGCTTTTATTATTCTTTCTATCTAGGAAAAAGGGCACCTGGAAAGTCACTGCAAACTTTGAAACTTGTTATACTTTTGTAGGTGTTGGGGGGAGGGGGAGGGACAGTCAGCATAGTCAATAAAGGCTCATCTTCTATTAGTAACACTGTCTTAGTGAAGAGAATGCACTGTCATCTGTGCAATAAAATGCATTTAGAGAACAATAGTAAAACTGTAGTCCGCAATACCCCAGCACTCACATTCAATGAATCCTTACTGGGAGAATGGTGAAGTGTCAATGCCGTCACATTATTCTCTTACAGATAGCGAAGATGAGACTGGGACAGCATGTATAACTCAGCTTTTGTGTGTACTCTGGTGATGCATGAACTTAGCACACCAATTTCTTCAACAATTTATGCAAAGGGTTACAACAGCTTTATCAATTTTCATGTCCAATCTATTGCTTGGGCATGCCAGATTAAATACTTATAACATAGAAGTTACTCTCCTCTCCGTGTGTGTGTAGGAGAGGTATGAACATGCATATGTATGTTTATATGTGGAGGCATATGTATCTGTGTAGTAAATATGCCTAAAAAACTAATCTCTGCCTTTCACACACTTGAGAGAACCTAGACAGAAGGAAATTGTCCCAGATAGCTTATAGAAGCCATCTGAGAATCTCCCTAAGCCTTGGAGTTTAATGAACATTTAAGCACATTTAATAATTTAGGTGAAACAGTTTCACAGAAGTGTATTCGTCCAAAACTTTTTCCAGTTAAATGCAATTATCACTGTACACTCTGTCACAAACTTTGGAAGAGACTTCTTCCCCGTTACTAGGCCAGGACTATCTCCAAACACTGAGGCAATGTGACAGTGTGACATCGAGAAAGAACAGAGGACTTGGTGGTAGACAGAGCTGGCCTGGATAATGTATGGACAAGAGGGCCTGTGTGTGTCCATCTGGACCGTCCTGGCTGCCCATTGTCTAGAGATAGAAACACTTCCTTCCTTAGGGGTACTATTTCAAAATGAATGAAAGGTCTGTGAATAGTGGTGAGCTGCATCATGACAAGGCTGGAGAATAAACATTGGGTTATTAAATCTTCTGATTATAATTCATTTATTTTTGGCCCAGAAATAAATATACTGCAATATTAATCCAGGATGCCAAGTGGACAACTAACTTAGCAGTATACGAAAAGTATTAAGTGCTGAAAACCCTGTTGATTAGTTTTGAAGTTCTGTATTATTTTAATCTTAGTGATTTAGCCTTTGGCTTAAATTTAAAATGTTCCTTTATACATTCATTTATTACTTTAGTCCTCTGAATTCCAAAAGGGTTTAAGGGGTTTAAAATAAAAGTGGAGGGGGGACAGCTAAGGAGTGGGTCAGCAGGTTAGTGCTTTTCTCACAAGCCTGAGAACAATCCAAGGCTAACCCACCCCCAACTACCCATATTAAAAGCTTCACATGAGCATGGAACCCCAGTGCTGTAGGAGAGAAGATAGGAGGATCCTGCGGCTTGTTGCCCATCTGCCAAGCTCCAGGTTCAGTGACAGACCCAAGGGAATGAGGCAAAGAGCGACAGAGCTGGACACTTGATGTTCTCTTCAGGGGAGGGGGCAACCTGAGTGTGGTGGTTCACACCTATAATCCCAGCTCAGCAGAGGTTGAGGCAGGAAGACTGCATGGAGTTACAGGCCAGCCTGGGTTACAAAGTAGGGATGTGTCTTTAGAAAACAGAAAAGGATAGATGGATGGATGGATGGGTGGGTGGGTGGGTGGGTGGGTGATGTGAACTCAAATCAGTTTGAGGATGTAGTAAAACTTAAGCAATTATGTAATAAAACTGTGCTGAGGAAATTCTATTTCTATAAAACCATGTCTTAGCTTTGCTGTATCCGCAGTTACCTATGCTGTAAACTAAAAGCATACCGATGAACACGGAGAAACCCGAGAAACTGGCACCAGCATTACTAAACAGAAAAACAAACATGTACAGTCCGAGAAGTATGTCGGTGGATCTAAGCAGCGGCGGAGCTTTCTCCCGTGGAGCAAAGCGTGACTCGGATAGAAGCTACACGAGACAAACCCAACTCTCTCATCTCTAGCTACACGCGGAGATACCTACAGAAAAGGCAGAGATGGGAGCACTTTAGGAAGAACCTTGCCCAGGTGTTGGCGTCCATTTGCTTTTGACACAGCTAGCAGAGCTAAGGGAGAGAGCATGCCTCAGTGCAGAAACGTGTGCCCAGCGAACACATGAGATGCATTATACCAGTGTAAGGCACTGGAGAATACTAGTTAAGAGACACCCAGTCAAATGGTACAGGGACTCAGTAATCCACTCGCCTGCTGCTGATAAACACATGTCTAAACATGTTTAAATTGCTTGCGTTCTTTATTTAAAAAGAAATACCCTCCCTCCGTTTTATTATAGAGGGCACACACAGCCACTTGTCTGCCTCCCTTCTTGACTCCTACGGCTTCCATCGTTTCTCCTGCCTGTCCGTCTCATGTTGGCTGAAGCTATGAGCATTATAACGAACATTTTATTCCCAGTCGTTTTCCTCTCTCAGATACAAGGCTGCAGTTGCTCTCCTTCCAGCCCTGTGGGGCACTGGAATGTTCTTTCAGATTTTCCAGGATCTGGATGTTGTCCTCAACTCCAAACAGGAGCACTTCTCACCTCAGGGCTCAGCCTCGTGTAGAACAGAGGTGTGAGCTTAGCACAAGGTGATATTGAAACACCCAGAGGAAGGTCCGGCTGACCAAGGGCACCCAGGCTTACAGGCCCCTAATTGATCCCCAGAAGAGGTGACCAAATGAGCCAGAGAATAAAGACAAAGAGTGGCTTTCAAGGACGTAACAGGCCACCCCACCCCCAGCCTCATAGATAACTAGGTTGGGGGTAGCTATCTTGACCATGCCTTCTTTAAAAAATTGTTTTAAATCTAAAATCTAAAGAAAGTCCATTTTAAGTGGGTTTAGAGGGGAAATACACGGTGTCACAGAGGAAAGACACTACCGCCCTAATGACTTGCTGGAGACCATCTAGCCTTGAAAGTACTCGGCAGATGTGTCAGATCTGTCCTTTAACAGGGTACTATAGGACATGCAGATACAAGAGAAAACAGGAACTGCAGCAAAATTAGATACAAAAGCAATGATTAGGGTGCAAACCAAGACCAAAAACAAGAAAAAAAAGCTAGCATTAAAATAACAATAAAGGAAGAGATGGCTCAGCAGTTAAGAGCACTGGCTGCTCTTCCAAAGGTCCTGAGTTAAATTCCCAACAACCACATGGTGGCTCACGACCATCCAGTGAGATGTGGTGCCCTCTTCTGGTCCACAGGCATACACACAGGCAGAACACTGTATACATAATAAATAAATAAATCTTTAAAAAAAAAATAACAATAAAATCTGCAATGATAAAGAAAATACACCACATAGGGAAAATAGTACCAAGAAGTTTCCTAAAACACAGGAGTAAAGGCCAGAGCTAGAAATTATGTGTGGTTCATAAAAACAGAGGAATCATGAGAGTCAAGTCAAAGTAGCCAGTGTGACTCGAATAACATCAGAACAGTTGGACTGCAAACTTCTGATCTAAAAACATAAACATTAGACTATGCATTTCACCCCTGCAAGACGATCCAGGCTGTTACCATGGTGATCCTGGGGTTGTGCATTTGAAGCCAGCCTGGGCTACATAAAGAGACTCTTCCTCACACAACAAAAGACTGGTGTAAACACATTCTGAATGAAATTACTGCAAACATACCCATGCCAACATTTCCAAACTGTAACAACAAAGGAAATACTGCCATGGTAGAATACATCTTTAATCTCAGCTCTCAGGAGACCAAAAGATCAGACATATCCCTGGGTAGGCTGTTATACCTACTAAGTCCCAGGCCAGGCAGAGCTCTGGAGTGAGACTCTGTCTTGAGGAGAGAGAGAGAACACTTTACAGATGACCAGGCCTAGAGGGGCATTACCTATGGATAAAATGCCTCTGAGGAACAGAACAAAATGGAGAAGCAGAACATGGATGAAATAGATTATGGGGATATTTATTCTGGGACTGGTTCAAATGACTGTAGAAACCAAGAAATCCTACAATCTGCTGTCTACAAACTGGGAGTCAGGAAAGACAGTGGCATGATCCAATCAGCGTTCAAAGGTCTGAGAACTAGGGAAGCAAATATGAAGACATGGAAACCCAGAGGGGAACATAACACTAGCTTCCATGATGAAGGGATGAATAGAAAGTTAAGTCCTCATCTTATACCATGCAGATGAATTAACAAGATGAATCAAAATGTTGAATGTGGTTATGAGAGACCACCGACAACTGGAAAATAATTACAGATTATTTAATTATCTTAAACGATAAAGGGAAATTCCAAGCATATGATAATAGACTCCTTGAGTGAAAATTCCAACAGATTTGAGAGCATACAAAATTAATAGTAATCTGATTAAAATACTTTCTGATGTAATTAATGTCCTTCTATTTGGGTTGGAGGATGTCCCGGCTGACTCAGGAAAATAAAGTTCAAGTCCATATTCCCTCCTAGGTATCTTCCGCTCCTGCCACACTTGCACACAGCTCTCCAAGTCACTTAAGTCCCAGCCACCTGGAGTCATTTCCTATCTTCTGCCGGTCTAAGTGCTACCAGCTGAACAAGAACTTTGACTGTGCTCTGCTTCCTCTGCATTCTCTGCCGCCCAGTTACTTACACATCCTGCTTTTACATTTCTGTATTAGTTTACTGTTGCTACTATAGCAAATTGCCACAAGCTTAGTGTCTTAAACAACGCACACTTTAGTCTTACAGTTTTGAAGGTCAAAGGACCTAAACTTAAGCAGCTCACAGAGCAGGGTCCCCCCCCCACACACACACACACATGTGATATGGGGCCGAGTCTGCTTCATGTTGCCTTCAACTTCAAGAAGCTCTGCTGTATTTGGCTGCATTTTCAAATAAGTGGTATAGTGCCTTCTGATGCTGCCCTTGCACTGACTCTGATCTTTCTGTAGCCCTCTTACAAAGGTCTTGCTATTGATTATACTGGACCTGTCTGAGTAACTCCAAATAACCTTCATCTCTCAAGATCATTAATCACACCTGCAATGTCTCTTTCGTACACAAGACACCATATGCATAGATATTGGGGAGTAGGCTGTACAAAAGTTCTGGGAAGGGTCATCATTCTGTCCACCATAAGTTCCTTCCTATCTAATTCAATCAAACTGTATTAGGCCAAGGAGTTTGTGTTGTTCATTCATAAATGTCCATAGTAAGGACTGTGGGAAGCACAGAGGAGATAGTTAATAAATGTTGGTTCAATGAACGAATACAATAACTTCTGTATTTAGGAATAAAAAACACAAAGGAAAGATATCAGCAATAACTTCTCTCTTGCATCAAGAAAGGAAAAGAATGTAGGAAAGAAGGATGAAAGGGGAAGGAAGGAAAAAAGATAAAGGGAAGGGAGGAGTAGGGAGGGAGGGTCACTCCCCTCCAACAGCAACTGAATTACTAAAATTCCCTGTAAGAGAGGCCCATGAAATAGGATTATGCATCCTATTTGCTTTAACTATGAGGCAGAGAGATGTACGTCACCATAATGAAAGCAAGATGTAAAAAAACAAAAAGCAACAACAAAACCTCTAACCTCTATTTACTCTAGTCATCTGTCCAGAAAACCATTACAACCTACGCACTCTTCCTGCCTCCACAGGAACCAATGGAAGGGGAGGAGTTCTAACAAAATACAAAAGGGAAGAGGAGAAATTGGTCCATGTGGTCAATCACAGAACATGTCTATTCCACTGTGTTTTATCTTCCATTACTCAGCATCAAAGAAACTTGGGAAAACAAGTGTCTTGTTCTAGGATATCAGAGAAGAGCAAAATAATCTAACATTCACTGGTAACTCTGAGCAAAACACAGCTGCTTCCCTCCTGGTTCTGAACAACATCTCACATGGGGAAACCCACTGGAATCAAGAGAGAGTCTAGGAAAAACCAGACCCTCACTGATTTGCTGAGAACTGGAGCTGGGTCATGATCCTTAGAGAAGACAGGAGTAGAGATGATGGGAGATCCAATTCTGGCAAGGGAGGTACCCTCCTAGAGAATCTCAGAAAAGTTGGAAGGCTTCAGGCTTAGGGTTCAAAGGGGACAAAGAGATTGTTCTCTTTATTGATTTATTAAAGAATGTTAGATGATCAATAAATATCTCTCCTGGCTGGCTGTTGCTGAGGATTAATGGGAAGAAAAGAATCTAAAGAAACAAGTCTCCTTAGCTGTGGAAGTGCAAATGACTCCTGGTTACCACAGATTAACTCAAATAGATTAAGTTACAAAACACCATGGCCCTCAAGACACTTGCCACCTTTGTGTCTTCTCTTTCCTTAAAATGTCCGAGACCGGTGATTGTTCCAGTCAATTGTGCTGTTTAAAATTTATCCCACAGTTTAAACTACAATCCTATTACTTTTTTTACAGTTTTGAAGGTCAGATATTGTGGGGGGGGGAGGCTGGACAAAGTAGCTGAAACATGAGGTCTCTCATGTGGTTGCATTTGAATGTCTCCCCAGGCTATGGCCTCGAAAGCCTTGTCTGGATACCCATCCCAGATTGCTCAATCACGCGTCTTCCATCTGCTCGTGAGCAGGCTGGGAGTGCTGAGGTCTCCATCCATCCTCGCCAGAATAGCCTGTAGGGTCTGTGTCTCACTTCTCACTTGGTGAAGGACTTCTCCTAAGACTGAGATTGAGGAGCCTAAGAGACAGATTCAAAGCCACATGGGCTCATCATCCTTGGATGTCAATGGTACTGTATGCTACATCTTATTCATTCCAAATCACTGAGGTATGCCCAGATTCAAGAGGGGTCAGAGACAGATCCCATCAATGGCAAGATTGTCAAAGAATCTCTGACATTTAAAAAACATTATTTCCTTTCTAGTCTTTCTTTTCCTTTCTTGTAGGTTCTTTTGAGGGGTGTATCTTCCTACTCCTCACTGAGTTGGGAAGGCATTCCATTACCTATCTAAAAGAAGCATTTCACAGAAATACTAACTGTAGCTTCAAGCAATTGGTAATAAACCTTTAACTTTCATTGCTGTGCAGAGTTTATATTAATCAGTACTTGCTCATCAAGCATGATTATGTGCTGGACACTGCTAAGCCATCCGCGCTACTATTTATTGACATAGGGAGGAGAGTAAGAAAAGGGCTCAGTTTGTATTATTTAAAATTCAAAGTGTTGCCCCTTTTTGCCACATGGACTTTTTTTTTCTTATTTATTTATTTATTTATTTTTCATTTCTACCCCTATCCACTCCTCAGAGAGGTTAGGCCTCCTTTGGGGAATCAACCAAGTCTGGTATACCAAGTTGAGGCAGGATTTAGCCCCTCCCCCTGCTTCGGAGCCAGATACCCCTACATGGGGAATGGGGGAGGGACAGCCTCGGCAACCAGGCAGCAGCACCCTCTCCCGCCAATGGTCCCCCCTGGCACCAACGACCACCGGACCCACTGGCCCCCCCCACCTGCACCTGGAGGAACAGGACCACCAGAGCCAGAGGCCCCAACTGCATTCAGAGGAAGAGCCACAAAGGCTTTTAAATCCTAAAATATTTCTAGTCTTGCCATTCACAAACCTGGAATACATAGTTTCCTGGTATATTACAGTCTCTTCACTTTGTTTCTAATATATACGTTTCACAAAGTATAACTTATTAGTATCACAAATTAGTTTAGAATATTACAATACCCTTTTGATTAGATTAGTTTTATTTATATTTTCTGTATAGGTTCATATTTATCACAATTGAAACAGAAGTTTTTAACATTTGCTATAACAGAAGTTGTAAATAAAGATATCAGTCTAGGTGTGGCAATACATGCTTAAGAGGCAGAGACAGGTGGAAC
Organism: Phodopus roborovskii; assembly: GCF_943737965.1. Taxonomy (NCBI): domain Eukaryota; kingdom Metazoa; phylum Chordata; class Mammalia; order Rodentia; family Cricetidae; genus Phodopus; species Phodopus roborovskii. Next base: position 3,452,565 of record NW_026126444.1, read on the forward strand.
TAACTGAGTTTTGGGCTAGCCTGATCTACATGTCAAGTTCCAGACCAGCCAAAGATACATAGTGAGACTCTTTCCCAAGAAAAGAGAAAGACAGAGAGACAGACATCAGATGCCATCTAAACATCCTGAGGTCATCTAGGTTTTCAACGTGATTTGAAAGCATGAACAATGGGTAAATATATGAGCTGGTGATTAAAAGTACCACAGTGTGTGTGTGTGTGTGTGTGTGTGTGTGTGTGTGTGTGTGTGTGTGTGAAATCATAAGTGTTGATATGTGTAAACCATACAGTAACACTTGCATTCTGTGTGCATACGTTCCAACAGCACACACACCCTCCTTACTTCAAGGGAAGAGTATATAAAGTTCTGAAAAAGGGTGAATTTAATTCTGTACTATTGCTGCTGGACTCTAGGAACCTGCTCAACAGATCAGGCCAGCCTTCATAAGGCTTGTGTCCATGAGAACAGAAAAAGGGGTTCACTCTTACTTATTGGAGACATTAAATTTATTCCAGTACATCTGAAAGATGGGAATAATTGTAATTTCATTTCTCCCTAGCCATCTATTATATGGGCTGAGGAGGAAATGCAGGAGGGCAGGAACAAAGCAAGATCTTGGAAAGCAGCATGCAGAGGTGTCTTCTGGGACAGGTGCTCAGTGTGTGTTCTCTGAACAAATGGACATTCGGGTAAATAAATAAGTAAATCAAGCCCTGAGGAACAAGTATGGCTTTGCCTTACTTTACCAAAATTATGCCCAGGTGAGGTAGCTGATGCCAAGGTGAGAAGGCATCTCTTCCTGAGCTTGCCATGTGTGTCTGACTCGCAAATGAAACAAAACTTTCTCAGTTGTTTTAAGGTGACACAGAGTTCCACAGCATAGCACTGGTTCCTTGTGACCTAGGGTCTTACCAAACAAAGACTCTTGGCTTTTGTCCAGGACTTTTTTTTTCACAACAAGCTAATTTTCTAGTGTTTCCATAGCTCTGGAAATCCCGTGGGAGACTCACAGCTGCTACTCTTTCAGAAAAAGTTGAAGAAGTAAGCCCACATTTCCAAAGGCGACTTTCAAACAGCACTCCCGTCAGCCTAAACTGCAAAAACGTGTCTCGTGTCTCGGTTTCAGAGCTGACAGGCCTGAGCATCTAGATCATGTCCCCAAAACCTGTGACCCAGAAAGCTCCTGAGGTCACAGCATGACAATGGAATGGGTTATTTGATGACTAGTAAGCATGTCCTAACCAATAGGAGCATTTTTCTTCTATTTTCTCACTTTAACCTAACAAGAATAGCAAATTTTGATATCTTCTTCCTATTATTATCACTTTGCAGAAGAAGATAAGAAGTTGACAGATTCAACAATTTCCCAAGGGGCCCACAACCAGTAAATGGCAAAGTCAGAATTCTAGCTGCCCAGTCTAGTGCAGTCCTACACTTCCTTTTTCCAAGTTCATTTTATTTTTTAATGTTCTGAATTTAAAGAGAAGCTGGAACAGTATCACAGTGAATAGTCATAACTCTTTACTTAGACTTAACAATTGATCATGGGTTTGATATGTGTGGATTTCTTTCTCCTATCTCACTGGACACTTGATCTGTGTTTGGAATTATAAATAGTGAAGAGGGAATGAGAGTAAAATATACTACACAGCACACACATGCTTATACCTCACTTATGTATAGCCTATCTACCACATAACATGCAATTATATATATACATATATATGAGATATATTGTACATACATGTAATGTGTAATGCATACTATCCATGCCACACACAAACACAACCTACATATTACACAACACAAACATATATTTATCCATACAACTTACATACAATGAACATACTCTTGTTAACCTACATAAAAGTAAACTGCAGATTTTATGACATTACCATTAGACCATTTATCACACACCTCCTAATAATAAAGATAATTTCCAGAAAAATCACAGTATCATTGTCTAGCTAACAAAACTAATTATCAGAAAGCCATCTAACACATAGCCATATAAAGACTTCCATAGATGTTTGTGGGATATTTTTCCATAGTAGTTAAGCAGATCTAACAGATAGAGATCTACACATGAGTTTAGTGGCTGTTTTTAGTCAGATCATAATAATATAACTAAAACTGAGTACACCTACACATGTTCTAAGACATAAATACAGAATTCTTCAAGGGGCCCACTCTACTGGGTGTACCTATTTCTGAACACTGGAATTTTCACTCTAAACACTTAAGTATGGTTTGTTAGTCCCAGACGCTCATCTATAATAACTGCTGGAGGGTTGTTCACCCTGAGATTTTATGAAGCAAGCAGTAACAGAAAGGATAAACAGCTTGTGATTCACTCCGGCTGTGTGCTCCAAACGTCAAACATGTAGAGGGGACGCAGAAGAGTAGGGTATAAATTAAATGACTGGAAATACCAAGGAGAAGCAAGGCTTCCCCACGCTGACTCCATCTCAGCAGAATGACGTAGTGCTGGATTAAACTGAAGGATGGAAAAGGTGGAAGATGTCTGCATAGCGCCAATGTGGGAGCCAGAAGAAGCAGCATTGAGAAGCATAGGTTACCGCCATAGCAGTGAAGCTGTGGCCCCCTGGCCAGGAGTCAGGAGAGGCTGCAGAGAGGAGAACAAGAGAAAAACTGATGCTGATGGCCACTGAGTACTATTGAAGCCACCCTAAACCTGCTTGGTCTAGAATAGAGCTGGCACAAACTACTGAATTTTCCACCTGCCAAATAAGCCAGACATAGGAATGTATTCAATTAGAAATAAAGCATGGCTCCTCTTCCTTTTCTTGCCCATCAAAACAGCCTCCTCTTCTGGATGTCTGTCTAATGTCCCTCTGTCTCTCTCAAGAGGGCATTTGTGAGGGCATTTGAACCTACCCGTGTTATCGTCACTCTCATACCCCTTGATGACACAAGTGAGAACCCTTTTTCTTCTCTTCTGTTTCGAGACAGGGTCTTGCTGTGTAGCTCTGGCTGGCCTGAAACTCTAAGTAGACCAGGCTGACCTCAGACTTGCCTACCTCTACCCCCCAAGTGCCCAGCTTATCATTTTTTAATCAGGTCACACTTCTGTTATTTTGGGAGCTGTTGTTCTGCCCTAGGATTGGGATAGACACCAGTAGCCTAAGAAATATGAAGACAATCAGCATTAAAAGGTTGTAGAACTGCAATGGGGATGGACTTCTTCTGTTTTTAACAAATAAACTTGATTGCCTTCTTTACTATGTATTTCCCTCTTCCATATAATCAGAATAAAGAAAGAGTAAAGACCCCTAATGTTCTGATGGAAGCTCTACCCCAGCCCCTGACAACCATATACACAGAGTATGTAATGTGCTGGTGGAAATTCCACATCAATACCCCTCCCACATCTCAGTCTTCCCAAATCCTGCACCATCCCAGAAAGCCTAACAAACAGGGCTCCTCCCCAGAGATGCTCAAGACCATTCCCATGGGGTATTTAAATTGCCCACCAGACACATGGCTTTCCAAACTCTCTTTTCTGCCTCCTTTCTGGGGGCTGGGCTAGAAAACCACCTGGGAGCGTTGTATCCATTAAAGCTGGGCTTTTTCTAACAGAGTGAATGTCCACACAGAGGTTCTTTCTACAAGACCAACCTGGAGGGCTGGTGTAATGGTGCACATCTATAATCTCAGTACTTAGGAAGCTGAGGCAGCAGGAGCTACAACTTGAGACTAGTACGGACTTTACAGTGAGATCCTGCTCCAAGGGGGGAAAAAAAAAAAAAACAAAAGGAGCAAATTAGCCTCCAAACTCCATCCTGTGAACAACCATTACTTCCTGTTTATTTAACACTCACAGTGAAACCGCGAGCAACTGTGTGGCATCATAGAGCACCGTTCTAAGACAGCACCCTCCAGTAGATAAATGAGCTAGCACACTCTCTAGCCTTACAAGACAAGTTGCTGGATCCTTCCCTCTTCTTTCCATTGTCTCTTCCCGCAGATATCCCTGTCTCTGCCAAAATGCCTGGGCAGCTCCATAGTTCTCTCTGTCTTAGTCAAGGGCCTCTTCGTAGGCCAGCTCACCCATCCCAGCACTGACTATCTGAGCCCTGGTTGTCCTGTCTGCTCTGCAGTCCTGGGCACCAACGCAGACAGAGGACAGCAGGGCCTTTCCAGCCCAGGGATGACTTGTGCAATTTCCTCCCATGAACCTTGGGACCCCAGAAACATCTAAGGGGTGGTCACTGCACATTCACTAACAGCTTTTTCTTGTCTCTACTCTTCGGTTATGGAAGATTAGAAATTCTCAAGAATAAAGGAAAAGTTCCCTGCCTTTCAAAGTTAAGAAAGAGCTGATTGAATACTAAAGGTTTAAAAAAAAGGAACAGAAATGGTGAACAATGGGTAGCCTTCCTTATCTGAAAACTACAGAGATCATAGGCCCAACTATAGGATAGTTCTGGCCATTTATGAGAAATGCCTGTAACTTGCATAACTTGGGGCCTGATGTGAGGCAAACACTCAAAAATGTTAGCTTTGCTTTTCCCGTATTACATAATTTTATCCTCATTTGTCATCTAACAAGTTGTTCAGCTTTGTTTTGTATGTGTATGTGTCTGTCTGTCTGTATGTATGTATGTATGTATGTATGAGTATATGCACTTGTGTGCAGTTACCTGTAGAGGCCATAAAGGGCATCTGACGCCCCCTCCCAGAGCTGGATTTTCAGGCAGTTATGACCCCCCCCCCCCCGATGCAGGTTCTGAGGCAGCAACTCCAGTCCTCAGGAAGGCGGCAGGTGCTCTGAACTGCCGAGTTACCTCTGCCACCCCGAGTTTTGCAAACTTCAAATCACAGAGAGTAAGGGGGACACCCTCTTTTTGTATTGTTATTGTTGTGGTTATTATTGTTTAGTTGGTTTTTTGTTTGTTCCTTTTTCTTTTCTCTTTTGTGACAGGGTCTCACTATGTAGCCCAGTCTGACCTCATGAATCTCCTGTCTCAGCATCTAGAGCTGTTGGATGGCAGCTACCACCACAACCCACTGAGAATTTTCTTTTGAGTAAACAAATAGAGATGGATTACAGGAGAAACTAACATAAAAAAAGAGAGAGAAACTAAGGTTAGAAGAAATTAAGATAAAGTAAGAAAAATGCGGTATAGAAAATATTAGCCATGATACATCTTGACATGAGTAGGAGTAGGCCATACCTTTGATTAACATATTTCTTCAACTGAAGGAAAAGAAGTGAATAACCCAACTATTCACAAAATAAACTAAGAAGTGTCAGCAACAGATTTCCCAGCCATCCCTGGCAATGGAGCATGAGGAGATACAATGATCTAATGCAGGCTCATAGCAGGGCTGTAGAAAGAAGTTTTTTTGTAAAATGTCACTGACTCTTCATTCTAGAAAAGCAGAATACATAATTAGTTTGAAAGGGAAAACCTCCAGCTATCATCCAGGGAGAGCACTGACCTCCACAGATGGCTACTGTTACTAAAATGCAAATCTTGCTGTGTAACTATATACTTAGAAGCTGGATCAGTAATACAAAGTGCTTTGTACATTAATGTATTTGGGGCAACCCTATATGTCAATACTTAAAAGTGTAGCGCCCGTGCTACGATCTGTTCCACAAATCGAGCCAAGGCCTAGAGATTGAAATAAAGACAAGACAGCGAGTCATTCGTTCAAAGGCAGTGTCAGAATGCCGAATGCCGTTTATTGAGGGGATGGAACGGGCTTAAATACTTTACAGCACAGTGGAAAATTACAGGATTTTTAGGCTTAGCTCCTCCCCTCGAGGTGTGTGTTGTCATGAGGTCTGTGTTATCAAAACAGGAAGAGTACCAACAACAGGTTTGGGGCAAGGAGTTCCAGCCAACAGCTTCAGGCTTGCTTAAGGTGCCTCGGGGGTCCGTGCAGGACCCTACACTTAAGTATCTCTACTGTCATTTGTTAAGATTTTAAACTTATTTTAATAATGTGTGTATATGGGGTGTTATGTACATATGAGTGCAAGCGGCCCTCAGAAGCCAGAAGGTAATGGCTGTGAGCCATCTCACATGGTGCTAGAAACCGAATTGGGGTCCTCTGAAAGAGCAATACACACCTTTATCACTGAACCACCTGTCCAGCCCCTATATTGTATTTTTGATATTTGCACATCACATAGCATAGGTATATCTAAACTAATTTGGCTAAACCCCGAGAATGTCACATTAAATTATTTTCATATTTCCTCTATTACAAATAAACATTGCAAATACTTCATTGAAAGCTTGCTTGGAGGTTCTAGCAGGGCAGCACAGCTACTCCAATACCCTTGACCAGTCCTCCTCATTTCAAGGAAGGTTGTCCTCTTCGACCAACCGAGCTCACAGCTTCGGGAGAGACAGGGAAGCACATGGAGCAGTGAGGGAGGAAGGGGACACCTCTGCCTAGCCAGCCAGATCACAAGTACATTGAGAAACAGCAGATAAACCTAAATTGAAAACATTCTAAAAACTAACTACCATTTTTCAAAAAGTCAAAGTCACAGTTGGGGGTGTGGCAGAGTTGGAAAAGAGCTCCTCCTTCATGAGGACCTGACTTCAGTCTCCAGCACCTATAGAAAAGCCTATGGTAGGACTGTGAGCCTGTACTCTCAGAAAGAAAGAGAGAGGGAGAGAGGGAGGGGAGGGAAAAGAGTGGAGAGGCCGGGGCCGGCTGCCCCCCCCCCCAGAGGGAGAGAAGGGAGAGGGGGAAGGGAAAAAAGGAGAAAAGAGATCCAAGTCATGAAACAAAAGGACAAAATGAGAAACTGCCCCAGCTTAAAGAAGACTCAAAAGTAGGCAAAGAACAGTGACCTAAGACTCCACTAAAACACAGTTAAGTGTGAGCACTGACTACAGATGAAGGAGGAGTTTGTGTTGATCTCAGTATCTGGAATTTGATAACCCCAGGGAAGAATGTCCTTACTCTTAAAAACTTGACCCCACATCTGACAGAGGCCTGATCTCCAAAATATACAAAGAACTCAAGAAGCTAGTCACCAAAACACCAAATAATCCAATTAACAAGAGGGGTACTGAACTAAATAGCAAATTCTCAGTAGGGGAATCCAAAGTGGCTGAAAGACATTTAAGAAAGTGTTCAACATTCTTAGCCATCAGGGAAATACAAATCAAAACAACTTTGAGATACCATCTTACTCCTGTCAGAATGGCTAAAATCAAAAACACCAATGACAGCTTATGTTGGAGAGGGTGTGGAGAAAGGGGAACACTCCTCCGCTGCTGGTGGGAGTGCAAACTCATACAGCCACTTTGGAAATCAGTATGGTGGTTCCTCAGGAAAATGAGAATCAGTCTACCTCAAGATCCAGCAATTCCATTCTTAAGCATATACCCAAAAAAATGCACATTCATGCAACAGAGACATCTGTTCTACTATGTTCATAGCTGTGTTATTTGTAATAGCCAGAACCTGGAAACAACCTAGATCCCCCTCAGCCGAAGAATGGATGGAGAACATGTGGTACATTTACACAACGGAGTACAACTCAAAGGCAAACAAAACAAAACAACAATGGAATCTTGAAATTCGAAGGGAATGGATGGAACTAGAAGAAACCATCCTGAGTGAGGTAATCCAGTCACAAAAAAAGACAAACATGGTATGTACTCACTCCTATATGGATTTTAGACATAGAACAAAGGATCACCAGCCTACAATCCACACCTCCAGAAAAGCTAGGAAACAAGGAGGCCCGTAAGAGAGACAAACATGGTCCCCCTCAGAAGGAGAAAGAGACAAGATCTCCTGAGCAAATTGGGAGCATGGGGAGAGGGGAGAGAGAGTTAGGAGAAAGAGAAGGGGAGAAGAGGAGGGGAAAGGAGAACATGAGGGAGCAGGAAGATTGTCAGGGAAAGAATAGAGGAGAGCAAGAAAAGAGATACCATAATAGAGGGAGCCATTATAGGTCTAAAGAGAAATCTGACACTAGGGAAATGTCCAGAGATCTACAAGGATGACCCCCACTAGCAATCTAAGCAATAGTGGAGAGGCTACCTTAAATGCCCTTCCCTGATAATGAGACTGCTAACTAATTTATGTGCCATCCTAGAACCTTCATCTAGTAGCTAAAGGAATCGGAGGCAAACACCCACAGCTGATCACTAAGCTGAACTCCTGGAATCCAGTTGCAGAGAAAGAGGAGTGATGAGTAAAGGGGTCAAGATTATGCTAGAGAAACCCACAGAAACAGCTGACCTGAACAAGGGGAGCTCATGGACCCCAAACTGATAGCTGGGAAACCTGCATAGAAACCAATCCAGATCCCCTGAATGTGGGTCTTAGGAGGCCTGGGCAGTCTATGGGGCCTCTGACAATGGAACCAGGATGTACCCTAGTGCACGAATGGACTTTGGGAGCCCATTCCCCATGGAGGGATACTCTCTTAGCCTAGAGATACAGGGTAGGCCTAGGCCCTACCCCAAATGACTTGACAGATTTTGATGATTCCTCATGGAAGACCTCACTTTCCCTGGGGAGTGGATGGGGATGGGATGGGGGTGCTTGTGGGGGCCATGGGAGGATGGGAGGGAGAGAGAATGGGGGTCAATGCGTAAAATAAGAAAAACTGTTAAATTAAAAAACACTTGGCCAAATTAGTGATAAGCAAGGTCAGCATCTCAGAGGTTGTAGAAATATGCAAAACACATGTGTATACATACCACACAGAGACAACCAGAATGCAAAAGAAAATGGAGCAGAATGGTAAAACATTAAGGTGTTTGTTGCACTATTTTGCAACTATTTTTTTTAACATTTCCTTATTTTTGTTTCTTTGTGGCATTCATCACCTTTAACATGCTGCATAGTCTTTTGTTTATTGGAGGTTGTTTATGGTTCTACTCTGCTAGAATAGAATCCTGAATTACTTCAAATCCGGTGTTTGCTTGTTTTGTTTTAAACTTGGGGGTAAAGGTGGTATGTGAGTGCACTCCTACCAGAGCACATGTGTGGAGATCAAAGAGCTCAGGTCAGTTCCTGCTCTCCACCTTGCTGTAGACAGTGTTTCTTGTTCACCACTGCATACACCAGGCTAGCTGTTGATGGGAGATGTCATTCTCTAAATATGTTTCTCTTATTGGTTAATGAATAAAGCCCTGTTGGCCAATAGGAAAGCAAGATAGGTGAGACTAGGAGAGAAGGAGGATTTAAGGAGAGGTAGGAGGAGATTCAGCATGTACGACCAAGAAAGCAGAGGTCTGCTCCTCTCTTCGGTAAGACAAGACCACATGGAAATACTTAGATTAATAGAAATGGGTTAATATTTAAGACAGAGCTAGCCAATATGAAATGCTAGTAACAGGCCAGCAGCTTTATATCTAATACGGCATCTCTATGTGTTATTTGGGGCTGACACAGCTGTGGGACCAGGCTGGCAGGAAAACTACTTGTAACAAGCTGTCCCCTAGGCTTCTGGGGAGGACCCTGTCTCTGACTCCCACCTTGCCACAGGAGCACTTCATTTACAGATCATGCTGGCTTTACACAGGTGCTAAGATCTGAACTTGGGTCCTCACACTTGCAGTGCAAACGCTTGATCTGATGAGTCATCTCCCAGCCCAGATGTTGGTAATCATCTTCGCAAATGTATCCCAAGTCAATAGAAAAGTGGCAGGCATATAATATTGACCTTACTAACCAAGTAAACATTTAAAAAATAAATATTTATTTACTAAATGAATGGGTGAACATTTGTTGGAAGGAAGAAAAAAGATAAAGACACCAGTGATTCAGTAACAGTACTCTGGGAACTTAAAGTCTCAGAGGAGAAGGCCTGTGACTAGAGGCCTCACAGACAGGTCTTAGCTATGTGTGGAGGACTAGCCTGGTGAACAGAGAATTTCAAAAACATCAGTTCAAGTTGAGAAACCCCAAGAGTTACTTCTTTCCTATCACAAGTCCATTGTCACAAAGAGGGGAATGAGTATGAAGAAAGAAAGGCACCCAGGCCTTCGTATCAGCCACATTCACTCTGCATATTGGGTGTTCAGAGTCCCCTCAGCAGACAAATGTTTGCTCAAAGCACCTGACTGTGAGACTGAAGGCTTCTACTCCTTGAACACATTTATTTTTGAAATGCATTGCATGATAAATGCTAAAGCTAAAGCTAAGGGATTAGTGCTGCAACTGTTAGAGATAAATACTTGGCTGTTGTTTGATCATTTTCAACTCACAGACATCTCTGGGCATATGTGTCACTCAGACTAGCAACATTAACGGGTCATTTAAACAAGGAATTCGGGTAGAAAAATGAAAAGTAAATACCATTGATGTCCAGCAGCTTGCTTCAAGTAGAAACAGAAGAAATCTACATACCATCTTAACTGACAGCACAGCCTCTGTCTTTTGCCACATTCTGTTGGTTTCTTGTACCTGAACCACTCACAGGTAGACTCAAGGTGGGCAGTTTTTGTTTCTTGACTCATTGCTCTCACAGTGGCTCGAACAGTCCCTGGCACATAGTTGGTATTCAATAAATAACTTAAAAGAAGCTGTACCAAGAAACAGACAAAACCAGCTTCCTGCCAATAGACTAATGGAGCCTGTACATATTTGTGATGATGTTGGGAGGATTTTCTACGAGGCCTCCAGACACTCCCCCACACCTGAAGACACAGATCTCCGTCTAATAAGACCACAGAATCAGTTTCCTCTAACCATGAGAGAGAACTGGGTTTGTAAGTTGCCTTGGCCAACAGAACATTTGGATGAGGCATCCTAAAAAACAACATTAAAAGACATGTATGTGGCTCTGTTTTCCTGTTCTTGGGGTTCATTGAGTGGCAAGAAACCACAGAAAAGAAGAAACGTGTCAGCAGACACCCTCCAGCAGAAGCATAGAGCATGCCAGGGAAGCTGCCTGAACTCTTCCAACCCCAGCTCAGGTATCCAGCCCAACCATGGACTAGAAACTGCCAGCCATCAGGCTTTTGCTGCTCAGTTGCAGTTTTATGAGTAAATGACCATACTGATTGTTCTAAGCCTCTGAGTTTGGGAGTGGCTTGCCACTGAGGCCAGACAGCTAGGGTAACCCTAATTTTTCCCCGTCAAACCTTGTTGTATACGTGGAAAGAATGCTTGTCTTTTATACGTTCTAGTTAGTGATTCTTTGCTTGTTTGTGTATGTGTTTGTTGGAGACAAGGTTTCACACTCTCTAACTCAGGCTGGCCTTGAATTCACTATGTAGTCCAAACTGACCTCGAAATCACAGCAATCCCTCTGCCTCAGCCTTTTGACTGCCAGAAGTATAGGCATGGACCCAACTTGCAGTATTTTTTTTTTTTTCTAAAACAAGGTTTCATGTAGCCTAAACTCTTCTCAAACTTGATGACCTTGACCGTCAAGGATGACCTTGAAACCCTGATCCGCTTTCCCTCTCTGTCCCAGGTACTGTGATCACAGCAAGATTGGCGAGCAGTGACATTTTTGGTGAGTTATTTTGGTTTTTTAGATTGGCTTTTTAAAGTACTTTATTTTGCTTCTTTTTATGACTTTTTAGAATATTCTGTAGGTATAAGAAAATGTTTGTAAGCACAAACCTCTAACCCCAGCACTTGGGAGGTAAAAGCAGGAGAGGACCAGGAGTTCGATTCTCCTTGGCAGGCTGTGATTTCAATGTCAGTCAAGGGCACCTAAAACCCTGACTCAAAGACCAAACTTTACCACACAAAGGAGGAAAACAAGATCTCCTTTACTGTGTTCAGACACTCTTAAAATAAAATTAAGTTCCGATCCATGATTTGAAAAGCAGCAAGTGGGAAAGAAAACTAGCTTCTCACAGAGGTAGAGGTGCATGATTTTAAAGGGGTGAGCAGTGGAGGCACACACTCGGCCATGCTCCATTTGAAGTCTGTGTAACTCCTAGATTGATGTGAATCTCATTGTTGGTCCTTTTATATACTTTTCTAGCATTACCTTAAATGCAAGCATAGATCGTAATTACTGTTTTGGGTTATTGTATTTTCCCATTTGTCTTGAAGCAAATCTTAAGTACTTGGAAAGACTGTAGAAAGTTAAAATGAGACTCCTACATCTAACAAAGCAAAACGGAAGCCCTAAAACCTCACTCCATCAGTCTGAAGCCCTTGTGCTGATTAACTACTCCAAAAGTCTTGGCAGCACTTTCTAATCACTTGGGGGGGGTCGGTTTAAAGGGCCCCGCAGCCCAGGCGCCACCTCCAGAGGCTCCGACTTAATTGGCTTGATGTATGGTGGACTGAGCACATGGGCTTTTAAAAGTGCCCCAGGTTACTCTAATGAGCAGCCACAGCAGACGACAACTGCGTTCAACCACTATTTCCCCACTTATAAAATATGCAGGACTGACAATGATCACACCTTACAGGAGGGCTGTTATAGGAAAGAAGAATGGGAACTCCTCTACTGTGCTTAGGATAATGCAGGATGTTAATAAAGTTCAACTTTGTTTCCTCACCAAGGCGTCACTACACAATCATGAATTCAAGCTTGCCCCCTCCCCTCCCCCCCCCCGCCTTTGTCTACTGCTGGGGTTGCAGGTGTCGCCCACTATACCAAGCTTACGAACTTTACCTCTCTTTTAGTGTTAAGCCGTCCTCCCTATCATTTTGCAAACACATTATGTTTGGATGCAACTGATACTAAAGAAGCTTACAAGATGAGTTTAAGGAATCAGTACTGTTAATAACCTGGATGCAAAAAAAAAAAATATTGGAACTTTAGAATGTTATAAGAGGCAAGGCAAAGAAAGGAAAGCAGATGACCTTTGGCTTCCAACATCCAAATATAACCTTCAGCTACTCTGTTGCAGTATTTCAAGCTAGTAAGTATCTTAGTTACTTTTCTACTGCCAGTGATCAGACATCATGACTGACACAACTTGGGGAAGAAAGAGTTTATTTTGGGCTTACAGCTCCAGAGGGACCAGAGTCCTTCACCATCACCACAGGCAGGAAGTCATGGCAACTGTAGCAGCTGGGAGCTCACATCTTCAACCACAAACAGGAAACAGAGAGAGCAGACTAAGTAAGCTCTTAAAACCAGCCCCAGTGACACACTTCCTCCAGCAAGGCCACACCTCCTATACCTCCTCAAGCAGGGCTACTGACTGGGGACCAGACATCCAAATGCCTAAGACTATGGGTACAGCACATTCAAACCACCACAACATGAGGCTTACTGGCCTTACAGTGGGTGGGACCTTAGAATTATTAGTGCCTCAGACATACATCACTCCACCCTCCACCCCTGGTTTTAAGATGGTGTCTCTTGCCAGGTGTTATTGGTACACCACCTTTAATCCCAGCACTCAAGAGGCAGAGATAGGCATATCTCTGTGAATTACAGGCCAGCCTAATCTAAAGAGCTAGTTCCAGCAGAGCCAGGGCTACACAAAGAAACGCTGTCTCAAAAAAAAAAAAAAAAAAAAAAAAAAAGTTGTGTGTTTTTAACCAAGTAAAGAAATACTTTAGCATATAATGTTAATGTTTGCATGTGGTGATAATCTTGCTTGTACACATAAAGCCTGTCTGGAGATCAGAGAATGGAGCTTAACACTAGCTAACCATAGAGGTGTGGTGGTCTGTACAGACAGGAAGTGAGGTAGCTGGGCAGAAACAGAATATAAGTAGGGAGAAACAGGAACTTGCTCTCTTGTCTGCTGAGATGCCAAGGAGGTAAGGTGTGGTGGTGGCTTGCTCCTTCTTCCCTCTGATCTCTCAGCATTTTCCTCTGTATCTGACTCCAGGTTTTTATTATCTAGACTAATTAAGAACTCTATTAACATCTACATAAATATCATGCTGATGTAGTTTCTCACTCATATCATAGAACTATGATGCCCATAAGTAATAATTGCATTTATCATCTACATCAAAGCAAAAATTTGCTTTGCAAATTCTGGAATTAAAATACCTTTCTCTGATGTGGGCCCCAAAACTACAGGAAGATATCAAGCTTCCTGCTGTATTGCTCCCACCTTATCTCCTCAAGACAAAATCTTTCACTTACCCTGAACCTCACTATTTTAGGTAGATTGGCTGGCCAGTGAGTCCTGAGATCAGGACTCCCTGCCCAATGCTAAAGTCACAGGGGCATGTGCCCATGTCCAGCTCTATAATGTGGATATTAAGCATTCAAAGTCAGGTCCTTATGCTTGAAGTGCAGTGCTCCAGCCCACTGAGCTGTCTCAGCAGCCTGAGCTGGGCACAGTCAAGATCTAAACTTAGTGCTAAATAGCAGGCACTGATAATAACACAAATTGTTCTTTGACCAAGTAAACTTTGGCATTAAAAAAAATACACGTATGATAAGGATGGCTATCAGTCCTACTGCACCGTGTGCTGCAAGGGCCGAGAGCTGCTTCTGTGCAGCAACACGAGCTGCTGCAGGTGCTTCTGTATGGTGTGTCTGGAGGTGCTGGTGGGTACAGGGACAGCTGAGGATGCCAAGCTGCAGGAACCCTGGAGCTGCTATATGTGCCTTCCACAGAGCTGCCATGGGTCCTCAGGTGCAAGAAGGATTGGAACGTGCGCCTGCAAGACTTCTTCACTACAGATCCTGACCTCAAAGAATTCTAGCCACCCAAGTTGTACCCAGCAATTCCTGCAGCCAGGGGAAGGCCCATTAGAGTCCTGTCCCTGTTTGATGGAATTGTGACAGGGTACTTGTTGCTCAAAGAGCTGGGTATCAAAGTGGAAAAGTACGTTGCCTATGAAGTGTATACAGAGTCCATCACTGTGGGAACTGTTAAGCATGAAGGCCAAATCAAATATGTGAATGACGTCAGGAAAATCACAAAGAAAAATAATGATGAGTGGGGCCCTTTTGACTTGGTGATTGGCAGAAGTCCATGCAATGACCTCTCCAATGTCAATCCGGCCAGGAAAGGTCTGTATGAGGGTACCGGCAGACTCTTCTTTGAGTTCTATCACTTGCTGAATTACACCCACCCCAGGGAGGGCGACAAACCGTCCGTTCTTCTGGATGTTTGAGAATGTGGTGGCCATGAAGGTTAACGACAAGAAAGACGTCTCCCGATTCCATCAAGGTTTCTGCTGCTCACAGGGCCCGATATTTCTGGGGCAACCTACCTGGGATGAACAGGATCTTCGGCTTTCCTGCACGCTACACAGATGTGTCCAACTTGGGCCGTGGTGCTGGGAAGGTCCTGGAGTGTGCCAGTCAGCAGACACCTCTTTGCCCCCTTAAAGGACTACTTTGCAAGTGAATAGTTCTACCCAGGACTGGGGTACTTTTACTCTGAGCCAGGTCCCCAAAGCCACCCCTCCCTGAAGGCATCTCACTTCTCCCCTTTCTTAGCTCACCTGTTTGGGGCCACACCTTCGCTGTGTACCTCAGCTTTCTCCTGCTCTGTGGGAGCAGAGCCTCCTGGCCCTTGCAGGGGAGCCAAGGTGCTCCCACCATGTGCACAACTCAGAACTGGCTGCTTAGAGTAGCCCGATAATGGTGCTCATGTTTTCTTATCCTGAAACTTTAAAACTTGAAGTAGATATTAAGATGGTTTTTTTCCCTTCCTGGGGAAGTGATGGCTAAGATACCAAAACAAAGGCTCTCCCAAAATCACTTGATTTTGTTTTTAAGTAACCTGTCTCCACATTTGCTAGAGGATGCTAGTGTCAATGTGGGGTCAGATCAAAAAGGTCAAGGGACCAGAATTTTTCTTTTTAACTTTTCCCTAGAGAGAGTAGAAGATGAAAAGGTGAAGTTTATGACGTAATTCTTACTGGCACCTTCCCCTTGTGTGGTACAAGGGCCTGAGTCCTGTTGGTCTTGTAGCATTTCCCACGATGATGATGATGATGTCAGCAGGGATATGTCATCATCACATGCAGGGATATTTCCCCCCAAGATTTCCTGGGCAGGGGCCTATGTAGCTACTCCTAACGAAGACTGGAATAGATAGATTGTTTTGAGCTCAGGAAGGGGGGCGATTGGCCCCTTTTCCATGTGTGAGGGGCATGAAGGAAGGAGTTTAGCTAACCCATTTGCCATGCACTCTTTCCAAATGATGGAAGTGCCCCCCTTCTCCATCAGCTCAGGTCCCCAGAAAAGTGTGGTCCTCTAATGCTTTATGAGAAGCTAGGGCAGGAAGCACATTATTTCCCCTACCTAAGAGATGATGGAGAAACCACAGTGAGAAATTTGGATCTTCTGGAGATTTTTAACCCCTTTTTACACTATGATATGTTGTCTTTTTAAGGGGCATCACTGGAGATGAGGAAAGCTGCATTTCAGAAATGCTGTGGCAGTGGTTTTTAACACCTTGTACTCTAATCACTGGTGCTGTTTTGTAGAAAAAGGACAACCTTGACACATTTGGGGGACTTTTATACACTTTTTATGACTCAGACTTCTATTTTCATGGTTAACAATTTCATTAAAGGTATTTTTGTAACTGGAGCGGTGTCACACGTGTGGGGAAACTGCCTTGCTTCAACAGTTTGTCCCCACTGCTAAGTTTTAGGCAGAAAGGTAATAATAGATGCCTAGAGTTTAGAGTTTACCTTTCTGTTTGATTAAAATTGTATTTCTCTATAAAAAAAAACTTTAAGATACCTCTGAATCTGATAATCTGATCATCTGATGCTTCTTTCCTTTTTTTCTTTCTTTTTTTTCTTTTTTTTTTTTGAATGTCAGTTGTCTAGAAAGCACTGAAGTAGAATGTCCATTCAATGAAGAAATGTGAGGAAGAAATGCCTTACACAACGGAGGACGTTGTGGGTAGTGGGAGTCATTGCTGGAATTTGCACCTTGTCTTGCCTGGGCTTTTGATTACATTTCCTCTAGTTTACCTGTCAAATGCCAAGAAAAATAAGTGTACTTTGTAGAGAGGGCTCTCTGTCTCTCTGTCTCTCTCTCTGTCTCTCTGTTTCTGTCTCTCTCTCTCTCTCTCTGTGTGTGTGTGTGTGTGTGTGTGTGTGTGTGTGTCTCCTCCCTCTGACCTTCCTCTGGGGGTCTGTGACCTACCCCCCACAGAGGCTGCCCTAAACAACTGGGCTCAGCACCTGGGAGGAAAAAGAACTCTGCAGAGGCCAACAAGCCAACATTCCAGGGGGAAGGAGTGCTAGGGCTGGGCAAGTCAACCAGTTCAGCTGTTCTCTTCGCCACACCCACGATCTGGGCTTCCATCCAAGCCTCCTCCTCTTTCACCATTGAACACACAAAGCAAAGCCCTCAGCCCTGCTCCTGCCGCCCCTTTCTCCTGCCAGGCTCTGCTTCCCATTTCTTCCATGCCTCCTCTTAAGGTCTCTCCACTGTGCCCTTGGGAACCCCAACTCTATAAGGAGCAAACCATCACTGTTCTTCAAGTACTTCTGTAAGCATTCCGTCAACACTAATATGATTAATTATCTCCTGGCTGCATCCGTAATTCCATCATGCTGGGTCATCCTTCTGAGACAGCCTAGGAGTGAACTCACCCTTCTGCCGCTGGCCTCCAAAACCAGTCTAGTATAGTGTCTTGACAGCATTAGCCCCAGTGACTATATGGGGCAAAGAGGCCTAGCTGGGCCCAATAATCTCAGTAATTAACCATTTTATTGTTTTTCTTAGTTTCTTTTTATTTACTGTGAAAAGTTTCAAGGCTAGGGAATACATCTCAGTTGGTAGAGTGCTTGTCTATGGCATGAGAGTCTACAGTTGATCCCAGCACCAGCAAAATAAACAAAAAGCCTTATTACCCCTCAACTCTTGCCTCCTTTTTCCCTTCTTCTCTCTTCTCATTTCTTCTCCTCTCCTGCCCCATCTTTTAAAATGTTCCAAACATAACCATTAAATAGATTCATATAGCAAAAGTCTCAAGTACCACCTGACAACACTGTCTAATCTTAATGTTTGTTTTTCCAAAAACCTGATTAAATACAAGAAGGCTGAATGACTTTCCCCAGGGCCAGATCACATAGCCAGCAAAGGGTCTAAGACACAGTACCACAAAGTGTTTGCATAAAAACTTCAGCACAGTCCTCTATCATAGCCTTCCTGACTCAGTGCCTTCTCCTCCTAGGTTCTTTCTTTAAGTTAATAACCATTTAGCAGTCATGTACTATGTGTCAGGTGCCATTCTAGGTGACTAGGACATCTGTCAGTCTTTTGGGGGGGGCGGCAGCTTTGGGTTTAGACCCAAATGCACTCCTTACCTTTTACGGTCTCTGTTTTTCTACCTCTTCCCAGTTTCTTGACCTAACAATAAAACCACATTGGACCATTATTTTCCCGTGTGTGTGTGTGTGTGTGTGTGTGTGTGTGTGTGTGTGTGTGTGTTTACATTAGAAATCTGTGTGCTCCTATTTTAATTTTACTAAGAAATAATTTCCCATCAAGATGTTCTGACCTTCCCAGTAACAACTCTTAATCCCACCAACTCTCCTGGATCCCTGGCATAGCTACATAGCCTGCATTGTACATAGCCGCTCCCAGGCCATTCCGGACCTGTTCCTGGCTAAATGGAAAGTTCTCAACTTGAACTGGTCACTCTTCTTTAAAGACCTGGCTGCCCCTGTACTACTTTTTCACTTCATCTAATGCATCTGAAAAACAATCTTGTTTATTCTGTTTTCCTGTCAAGTGCTCCTCTCCTGGAACAGTGCATTTCCCTTTCCTCATGTGCCTTGACAGAAATGGTTTCTCTTGTTGTTGTTTGTTTTGTTTTGTTTTAATTTTTCCTGAAAACTGAAAGAGAGAAGGCAGGAAAGTCAGATATGAAAGTGGGAAAGGACAAGAAACTCTGGAACGTTTCCTTCTCGGGGTGGAAGAGCTGTCAGCGAGAAAGGCAACTGCAAATAGTTTGCCTCCCTACTAATCCTTCAGGGAAGCAAACCTGTGCTGTTTTGAAGAAGGAACAGCTGCAGTTCCCACCAGCACATTCCACAAAAGCCACAGGAAAACCGATGAGAACTTGAAGCTCTTGATAACAGCAGGGAGAGCCAACAAGGAAAAACACTAGGAAGGAGATCTGGAGGCTGCTCTGGCAAGAAAAAAATTTCACGTCGTGTATATGGGAAGACAGTTAGAGATGCACACATGGCAACTGACAGAGGCGGTTCTAGTGTCAAAACTACTCAAGAGGTAAAATGAGTGAAGTCCTGTCTTCCCAGGCCCCACCCAGATCCAAACTGGTTTACAGCCCTCAGAGTGGATAATTTTCCTATACCAAGTGACAGGACCCCTGATGGTCTGCTCCCTTTGGAGTTTAGTAATCAAGCTCATTTAGAAGATAAATTCGAGCTGTCTGAGAAGAAAGCATTCCTAGCAAGGCAAGACTGCAAAGCGTTGCTGCAGCTGGGTCTTCGTGGGGTTGAGACAGACAGTGCTTAGGGGTACCATCTCACCAGACCCCTCCTGTGACGAAATCGCTTATTAAACTTTCAAGCTCCTTTTTATTGAATCAAAGGAATAAAACTCAGTGCTAAATGCCTAAGAAACTTAACTTTTTAAAAAAGAGAAACCTTTCCCTTCCAGGCATCACTCAAATCTTAGCAGCTCTTCTGTCTGGTCTTTATGCGTGCAGATACAGATGACAAATGCATTTCAGCAAATTTCCAGAGATCCATCCGCACACAGGAAAGCCTACTGGGCAAAGGTCAAGGGGCCTGCA
This sequence comes from Phodopus roborovskii, assembly GCF_943737965.1. Lineage (NCBI taxonomy): Eukaryota > Metazoa > Chordata > Mammalia > Rodentia > Cricetidae > Phodopus > Phodopus roborovskii. The sequence continues at coordinate 3,472,205 of NW_026126444.1, forward strand.
AGCCCAGAACCTTCCATGTGAACCAGAGTGGTATGTGTTGTGAGGATTCCCTGCCCTGGGAATTACAACCCCCCCTTGACCTCTGACCTTGGACCATGAAACCCTTCTGTGACTCAGAGCCTTCTTTCCTTTTGAGTTGAATTGTCACACTGAACTTTGTCCTCCTGATACCTGACACTTAGCACACTCCTCTGGTTCCCTTTCTCTTTTTAATTTTACTAGTTCATTATTCTTCTAATTCACCTTTCTTACTATTTTTCAAATTTATTTATTGTTTTTAAATTGATAGATAAAAGTTGATTTATTATATACATCTATATTATCCATCAACACAAGGAATCGTGGTACATGTACACAAAGAAATCTTACTCAGCAGGAAAGAAAAACGAATTCTGTAAGGAAATGGATGGATCTGAAATTATTATATCAAGTGACCTGAGACTTAGAAATATTGCATGTTCCTTCATAGACGAACTATATACTTTCAACCTTTATAGGTATAGTATGGGTGAGGGTATGAGTTATAGAAGTACAAAGGGGACTGTGAAAGGTAGAGAAGAAGAAAAAAGGGGGTAATGAACGCATATTACATGAAAGGAGAGGGAGGGACTACTGGGGGGGGGTACAAGAAGAGTGTGGGGGATGGGAACCAGAGGAGAGGGGGAAGCAATCAAAACAAACATGATAAAAATGTCATAATGAAATGGTGTGTGCTAACTATATTAGTCAAGGTTCTCTAGAGACACAGAACTTACAGAATGAGTGTACACGTGTGTGTGTGTGTGTGTCTACACGTGTATGTATATGAAGGGATTTATTAGACTTATTAGAGTGGCTGTGGTCCAGTAGTACAAAAAATGGTTGTCTACAAACGGAAAGTCCAAGAAATCCAGTAGTTGTTGAGTTCCCAGGGCTGGATGTCTCAGCTGGTCTTCAGTGTACACGGAATCTCCAATGCCAGTGAAGGAATGAGTCAGAGTGATGACAAGCAGACCGAGAGCAAAGCTTCCTTCTTCCATGGCTTTTGTATAGGCTTCTGCCAGGTGGTGTGGCCCAGGTTAAAAGCGGCTCTTCCCACCTCAAAAGAACTAGATTAAAGGTGAGTTTTCTAACTTCAAATGATTTAATTTAAAAAAAAAAAAAAAACCCTCACAGATGTACCCAGCCACTTAGTTTTCAGTTAATTCCAGATGTAATCAACTTGACACCAAAAATAGCCACCTCACTAATTAAAAGCAATAATGTATGTGTGTACATATGTAAACAAATACATGTGAATATGCAATATAACAGGCAGAAAGGAGAACAAGAGAGCTCAATATTAGATGATAAGGAAGGAAGGAAAGCAGGTAAAGGGCACATGAGTCAGGAAAGAGGATACAAAGCTAATTGTCTACTCTGAAACTATGTCATGGAACTCTGAGTTTGGTGTGTGTGTTTGTGTGAGAGTTGTATAAGTGCTTCATTGAGATGTGTAGAGTTTGGGTCTGGGCAAGTGCTTGTTTGAGTGGCTATGGTAATCTAGTTGTGTGATTTTTTTTTGTAAATTCTTTATAATAAACATGATTTTTATGAATAAACAAGAATAAAATCATGTAAGTATACATGATAAAACAAAATTAAATAAACATTCCAGTAATATATAGGAGCAAAAGTTACCTATAAAGCTAATCCTTGCAACAGTATTTCAATGAGATTAAAAACAAATATTTGCTTCATCCATACAATAGAATATATGATCCAATTTAAGTGTATTATAGCTTCATTACATAAAAAGTCGATTTACAAGGGTGTGTGTGTTTGCTTTCTACCCTGTCACATGACCTTTCATTCTTGCCTTAATGCCTAAAGGATAGAGCAAAAATAAGCAATACTGTAATTAAAAGAAGTGATGTTTCTATAGACAAATAGATAAAGTCTTTGAATTATAACTATAGTAGTATAAACTCCATTTATCCACTTAGTCTATAGTTCAATTTCAACAAATTCTAATGTATACATTCTATTATTTATTTATTGAGTATATTCAAAAATCTATCTTCTGTGTTACAAAAGTAGTAGATAATGTCTGTGATTCACATCTTAATGGGCAAACTTCATTCATGAGGCAATGTTTAAATGGGAGAGACTCTATCTATCAGTAATACTGTTAATGAGTCACACAAATCCCCTAACATAAGGCTCTTTCTACATTAAGTTAGAATCGCATTTTCTCCCTCTGTCAATTCAATTTTATTTTCAACAAAAAGCCACACAGGAACACTGACAGCTAAATGTCCCATTAGCATTCAGTGACCTTCTCCACAGCAGTGCTGTGACTGTGAACCTGCTGTGGCCATTGAGACACACAAAAGAAATGGAAAAAGCCACTAAACTCTGGAGTGGCCCCAAATGCCAAGGAACAGTTCTAAGCACATGAGGAAAGACCAAGGAACAAGCGAGGAAGCTCCACGGGCCTGGTAGAAACAAGGACAGCAAGCCCTGAAGACCTGAGGGCCACAAAAGCTTACAGGGATATAGAGACAAGGATACAGGGTCACAGAGATACAGGGGCACTCTGGAAATCTAGAGACACCAATACTTGCTCATAAATCTCCCCTACCTAAAACAGACTATAAGAAAGGAAGAAGGAGAAGCAAGCAAGGTTATTGAACACAAAGGATGCCTATACAACCCAAAGAAGCATTCCTGCCTTAGCCACTATACTACTGTGCTGTATGGTGACTAGCATGGAGGAAACTTGAAGAGAAACATTTCATGTGGAAAGACAGATCTAGAGATGAGTAGATCAGGGAAAATTGAGAGCTATCCACTTGGGAGCCACTCCTCTTCTCTCTCTCTCTCTCTCTCTCTCTCTCTCTCTCTCTCTCTCTCTCTCTCTCTCTCTCTCCTCCCTCTCTCCTTCCTTCCCTCTTTCTCTCTCTCCTTCTCCCTCTCTCCCCCTCCTCCCTCCCTCTCTCTCCCTCCCTCTCTCTCCCTCCCTCTCTCTTCTATGTAAAAGCAGCATTCAACATCCAGAATAGGAACTCAGAACCTTATAGTTGAACAAGATTTAAATGGGCATCTGTGAAAGGCTTGATTTCTCTGACTCCCATCACTGGGCACAGCTGTGACATATTCCCAGCCACACAAGTGTGAGGAAAAATGCCTTGATCTTCTCCTTCCTCCCTCCTGGAACCTTGTAAGTGGTGTGGAGGGTGTGGCAGACATCACCGAAGAGAAAAGGAGGGAGGAAGACGGAGCCTGAGTTTGGTAGCATTGTTGAGTTGCCCTCCCAGTCCTGACCTGGCCACACTTGGACTTCTCTGTAAGCTACAGTAAAAGCATTTTCAGATTTCTTCAATTGAAACACAATTCTAATACTGTAAAGTATTTCCAAGAAGCCAAAAATTGAATCAACCAAGTGCCAACCCTAGGAAGTCAGCCCCCAAAAGGGCCAGGAGAATATTCATGGGATGAGAAGTTAGAGATGGTCAGTGAGATAATAGGGTGTGACGGAAAAGAATAGGTTGGCAAAGGAGATGAAAATCAAGATGGAGAGCTGGAGAGCTGGCTCAGTGGTTCACAGTGCTTGCTGCTATTGCAAAGGACCAAGGCTCAGTTCCCAGCACCTGCAATGTCAGCTCACGACCACCTGTAATTCGAATTTTAAGGATCTGATGCCTCTTCCGGCCTCTGTGTGCTACTGAATAAATGTAGGACACATAAACAAATGCAGACCTGCAGAGACACAGACACACACACACACACACACACACACACACACACACACACACTGCATTTTAAGTGTATTTTAAATTAACTTTATTTTAATTTTTATAATTACTAAACTTTTATTTTACATTTAACTTTTCTCCTGTTTTCCACCCCCTAAGGAGCCATGACTTTAAAATTCATATCACCAGACTACAATACCTTTCGTAGTGACCTTGTTTCTCCTAATTCTTTGTAGCTTCCATGTGTGGATTAAGACGACTGTTTCTGTATTTTCCATCTGTAGTTGCTGGTGGGCTCAACAGAACTTCTTCTGTTTTCTTCTTGATCTTTTTCTTTCCCTAATGAGCTTATCCCCTCCCTTCTTCTACCACGCACTGCCACAGTCAGTTTTTAAAATGGTTTCAGCTGTAAGTTAATTGCCTTTAATGTCAATTTTCAGCTTTCTTCTTTCTCCCCCGCCCACCTTTTTTTAAATTTAAATTTGAAACGAGCTTATTTTACACATCAATCCCAGTTCCTTCCTCCCTCCCCACTGAGATAGGACTTGCTTCTACAGGTTTACAGGCTTCCAATGAAATCAGATATGCTGAAATCAGAAAGAGAAAGTCTTGGACCGGCATTTATGAGCCATTAAGCACAGAGGATCCTGGAGAGCCCAAGCTGGTGTAGAAGAGCAGGGCTGGGATGGGCTGGGAATGAAAGAGGCACTCTGCTCACTCAGGTTGTAACTGTGGATGGTGCTATATACAAAATGTTGTAACCTAATCCTCAGTGTCATAGTATTTGAAAAGAGAGATTTAAAACGATGATTAGGTCCCAAGGGTTGAACCCTCGTGAATTTAAACTGTGGTCTCTCCTCCCTCCCTCCCTTCTTTTCTTTTCTTCCTTCCCTCCCTCCCTCCCTCTCATCCTTCTCCCTTCCTCTCACCCTTCCTTCCCACTGGCATTCCCTCACTCAACCAAACCTACTGGAAGCAATTATTTCACCAGACTTCTTGTTCCAACAGACAAGAGGTTCTGATTGATCTTGACTGAATCAAGTTTCCATGGTGAAGTTACCTCACAGTCACCATGGTGGGGCCTGTACAGCATCATTATCCACAGGCTCTACCAGCCGGGCTTGTGGTTATTCCCAAAGGAGCCACAAGAATTGGTTGTAGGAAAAACTAACAACCACTATCCAGCAGGGTTCAGGGTAAGAAAAGTCAACCTAAACACAGATATTTCCCCTATAATGCATACTGTGCAAAATGCTTTTCTGCATACAGGTGTTATGTGACAGAACTTTGCCTGGGGAGATGTAACACATACATCCACTCATCCCAGATAGGGAGCCCAAAAAAGACCAAAGTAAGAATTACACCAAAGTCCAACTTGGGGAACTATGAGTTTTATCAGGGTTACTTATAGGAATAGGGTTAAGGGGTTATTTACAGAAGAAGAAATGACTCAAAGACAGCTGTATCACCAAGGCCCTCCCCATAATGGGTAACAGATCACAAAACCTGGGAACCTGAAGCTCACTACACAGCCCACAGGCAGTTGAACAGGATGGAGAGTGTCCTTTCCACATGCCAAGGTCCTGTGAAGATAGTTACTATGGTTTGTTGGTGGGCAAGTATAGTGAAGTTCTTCACATGGTGGCCAGAGACACTAGGAGCAGGACAGGAAATTAATAAGACATACCCCACATACTCTGACACACTTCTTTTAGCTGAAGCCTACTTTCTAAACATTTCATGACCTCCCAATTAAAGACTTGGTTGGTCTATACCTCTACCAGACACCTCGGCTAGTATCTACTTCTTCCAGGCACCTGATCTGGTGTCATAGTCTTCCTTGAAGGTTACCTCTGTTCTTTGGAGAGACTGTCATCTTTTATTGCTTACTCAGGCAGGGAGGAGCATAATGAATTTAGTCAGTTTTAGGGACTTCCTGATGCTCTTTTGAGTTGTTTACCTTCCTGCTTAAGGAGCCTCTCTGCAACATAGAATGTTTCAATCTCAGAGGAAACTATTACACAGCAGGGATTATAACATGTGAAAGCAACAGAAAAACATTCTCAGTGTGCAAAGGCCCCAGCTCATCTTTCCTTAAAAAAAAAAAAAACTCTGAATAACTTAAAAATAATGACAGTTATTAGTAAGAAACAAACATAGCTTAAACCCAACAAATGTAAATGTAACCAAGGGCCTACTTTTTTCCCACTATACACATTTTAAGCTGAAAGTGGACCCAGAACTGTGTGAGAATATAGAATGAGAGGGGGGTGGGATTATGGTATACAAAGAGTTACCAGACTATAAGGGTCAAGAGTCGATACTTCCTGTGTGATAATAAAGACTACGCTATAATCCCAAAAGCAGGTGGCTCAGTCACTAGTTTAACATGGCATAGTTGCTATGGCTTCAGTCTGAACTGACCTTTACAGGCTCAAGTGTCTGAGCTCTTTGTTCCCAACTGGGGAGCAGGGGAGGGCTGCTGTATTTGGGAGGTCATGAAACCTTTAGAAGGTAGAATATAGGTGGATGTGTCACATGGGGTGTGTCTTATTCTATAACTTCCTGTCCTGCTCTCTGTTTTGTGGCCTGGCCACCATGTGAGGAGATTCATTGCACTCTCCCACCACCAAAGAACAGAGGTGCCCTACCCCCAACCCCATCACCGTGCCTTCCATACCCTGATGGATGGAAATTCTCTGAAGTCATTAGTTTTTCCTCCTCCTGAGTTGTTTCTGTCAGATATTTTATCACAGAAATATGAATACAATAGTATCGTGTGGGCGTACCATTCACTCAGGCAACACACAGAGTCTGAATACAAAGATCACTGAACCAAACACCAATCCAGTTCATGGATATGATCATATGACCAGCAGTCATGGATGGCTGGACTTGGAGATACTTTAGTTGAAAAGACGAACTTCATAAAGGGGAAGTTTTCCCGTGGTACTGGAAGACAAAGATATAGACGTGCTAATGTCAGGAGGGGTATTGATGTGCTAGTACAGTACCTGGAGTATTGAATGTGCAGCCAAGGCCATGTGGGAAGAGGTAAGAGAAGACCCTGGAGTCAGATGTATTGGAAGACCACAGGGGCAGAGGTGGGTCTTCCAGTGATAGCACCAATTCAATGAAGGCAAGAAGTGGGAGACAGACTCATTCAAAAGGGAGTTTAAAGATGACCAAGTTTGCTTATTCTGAAATAACTGTTTCAAAATACACATAAGAAATATTTGGAAATGAAGGAATAGTGTATATTTTGTTGTAAGGAAAGGACCACAAAAAGTACCAGAATGCCTGCAAGTATGGAAGTGATTAGGGGATAAGAGCAGCTTACGTTCCCTTTCCCTTTTTCTCTTTTCTTGTGTTAACAACTGAAGACCATTTCCTGCCCTGAGTCCCTATTGGATGAGTCTGCCCTGCCCATTGTGTCTGCCAGATGGGGACACTGATGGAGACGTAAAAGAGGGTACTTTTCTTAAAATAGAAACACCCTTTATCCCAGTGCAGAACTTGAATACGACCTTCCTTCCACTCATTGGCTCACTTGTCAGTGCCACAACCTCTCTAATCTTTCTGATGATCCACAGCATAAGTCATGGTCCATCCTTGGACTAGATCATAGAAACAAGAGAAAAAAGAAAGACATTCAGATATTTCATTCGTTCTTCAGTTTCCTGGTCTGTAAAATGGAAACAAGTTAAATGAACAGTACCATTGCTTTGCCATTTGCATGATATCATTTTGTTTTTTGTTGTTGTTACTGTTGTTGTTGTTGTTGAAACAGGGTTTTCTTTGTGTAGCACTAGCTGTCCTAGTGTAGCACTAGCTGTCCTAGAACTCACTCTGTAGAGTGAACTCATAGAAATCAGCCTGCCTCTGTCTTCTGAGTGCTGGGATTAAAGGTGTGTGCCATTGCCTCCCAGCTTATTTTTTAAACTCATTAACTATGTGCTATATGAGTGAAACTTGGTGCGGGTGGCTTTCCCTAAGAAGGGGAAATAGAGATGAACTAAGTATGAAGACTGGAACAGATGGATCAAATGGAAAGGAAAGGGGTGGGAAAGGGAGGAAAGACAGGGAAAGACAGCTAAACTAAGGGCCATTTGAGGGTCATGCAGAAACCTAATACACTTTAGAGTATATACATATATGAAAGAAATCTAAGTGGAATCACCAAATAATGAGGGAGACAAAGCCCCAACTAGATAGCTGTCGCCATCAATGAAACATCCATTCCCATGAATGGGCTATATCCAACCCGGTTGTCAGCTAAAGGGGCCTCATGGGAACCCGGAAACTACCCAGGTTATTGCCAAGGCTACTGGTTGCTCTCCACAAATTGGTGGTAAGACCCTATTGTTGAAGATAACACTGACATAACTCACTAAATACAGAAGTTGAACTGGTGCCTACCTAGAGCCTTCATCCCTACTGACTAATATTCATAATACTAGAAGTTACTCTCCAGGATATCAGAGGAAAAAGGTAAATATCATCCAAGCTACAAACCCTTTATCTACAATTGAGACCTGCACACAAGATATACTATTACAATAATGACACAAACATTGTGGCAGTAACCAACCACTATCTGATTGAAATTAACTCCACTCCATGAGATAAAACCCATGCCCAACACTGCCTGGGTGACCAAGAACCTGAAACTAGATAGGCCACAGACCTAGGGGAAAACTGTGTTTTATTGCTCTGCTAAAGGAACATAGCAATAAAATGACTCCTAATGACATCCTGCTGTAGTCATAGAGCAGTGTCTTGTTTGGCCATTCTTAGAGAAGCATCTTCCTGTGGTAGATGAGAACAAAATAGAGATCCAGAAGTGGACAATGTGCAGAGAGTGAGAGACTTTAGAAGACTGCGTCCTAAGTGAGACGTCTCCATCAAATGCCTCCCCTATGGAAGAGGAGGCAGAAAGACTAAGATCTGGAGGGAGTGGAGGACACCAAGGAAACAAGGCCCTCTAAGTCAACAGGATGGATGCACACGTGAACTTACAGATACCGGGCAGCATGCACAGAGCCTGCAAAGGTCTACACCAGATGGGGTCCCAGTAATGACAGGGAAAATAGATGTAAACGACCATCCCTAACCCAGAAGCTATCTCCAATGGGTAATTCCTCACAAAGAACAAGTTAGTCTTCTCCAACCAAGTCCTACCAAGTATACATAAGCCACATTAACAGTCAAGCCACATGCCCAGTAGTAAACAGCCAACCCAAAATGAACTCCATGGTGTTTTGGAAGAGTTTTTGTCTCATAACATTTGGTCTGGGCTTTTTGTCTTTTGAACTTACAGATCTTTTGCTTATGTATATTATACTTTACAATTTTGTCTTTGTGGGTCTTCTGCGTGTGGAAATGTGTGTCTCCGCCTCTGAATCCATTTCCTGTGCTTTTTCTTTTGCTCTTCTTGTTGTTTATTTTTCTTTTGCTCTATTCTGGTTTGGTTTGGTTTGAACTTATTTTATTATTGTTTAGATGCCTGTCTGTTTTCTAATAAGAGAGTAAAAGAAGGAGTGTAGATTTTGGCAGGAGGAAGTGTGGAGAGAATCTGGGAGAAGTTGAGGGAAGGGAGACTGTTATCAGAGTATAACATCTGAAAGAAAATCAATTTTCAATTTTAAAAAAGTGTGTGTTGTCTCGCAGCTCAAAAGTTAAAGAACATGCCGCTGAGATCTGTCCAGGGACTAGGAGAGCACAGTGCGTTGTGGAAGGGCAAGCAATGGAAAGGGATATGTGATGGAAAGGGGCTTGCCATTCGGAGGGTAGGCACGGTTGCCAAGAATGAAAGGCCTGGTAGGAGTTAGAAGGGGGCTTTCAGTGCTCTTCTGGGCAGGCACACAGTAAACTGCCTGCTGAGGTCAGCGCATTTGTCTCCTTTGCCCTCCTCCAGATGTTACCTGCAGTAAAAGTGTATTAACCAAGGACAAAGCATGCCCACGAGAGCCAACAGCGGCCACACACAGCTCCGTTGTTTTCATGTCCTGGTCTGGAGGTCATTATTTGGTCTTAGAACAGGGAGCCTTGGCGGTTTTCCTCACTCCTGCCAATCATGTTTTTCATCTTGCAAGAGGAAGCCTTTTGAGAGGCCGTGTTGATCTCGTCTTTGCTCCCATAGTGATAAAGCAAACAATCGCCAGGATCTGGCCAGAACTTCCCCAAACAGCCCCAGTTCTCACAGTCCTGAGACTTCACTGTGCCAGAGGTTTCCTGTTAGAGAAAGAATTCATTTTTCATTCATGGAGTTCATTCAAAGTTGAGATGTCTGACAATTTACCTTGTTTTGCTGCAGGGACTCACATACCACACTGTAGAACCACAGTGTAGAATATTCTAGTGAAAGAACACAAATTGAAAGCAGTTTGAGTTTTGTATTATTACATACAATCTTGATGTGGAAATACAAAGAGTCATAAACACCATACACTTATCATCAAACATAAAGTAAACATCTGTCACATGCCATAATGTTGTCAAGGAGGTGGGAAATTGAGAATCCTCGTATGTGATTGGTAGAAATATAAATGGATACTTCCCCTTTCATACATAGTTAGGTCATACTTCAACACAGAGTTTAATCATAGGGTACTGCATGGCTCAACATAGAGAAACTTGAACATATTTTAAATGCCCATAGTGATGTGGGAATAAAAACTAGAAGCAGTCCAACTGGTTGTTGTGATCTTTATATTTTTGTTTCTGTGTCAAAATACCCAAGAAAGCTTAGAAGAGGAAATATTTATTTTGCCTCAACAGCTTCGGTTCATGGTCCACTGGGTCTGCTGAGATAATGATGAACATTGTGGTGGTGAGAGCATGGTGAGAGCTGGTCACTTCATGGAGGCTAGCAAGCAAGGGAGAAACAAAGACAGTGCAGAATGCCCCAAAGACACATCCCAACCTTTTCCAACTCCCCCCTCAACCCTAAAAGCTTCAACCATGTAATGCCACCAAATAATAGATCAACAGTCATTCACTAGAGAGCTAAGAACCTCCTAATGATTGATTGGATCCACCAGATGGAGACTAACCCAATGCATAAGCCTTCTGAAACATACTTGATATTCAGCAGATAAATTGTATATGAAATGAAAAATGCCTATGTAATGGATTGTCATTTGGCAGTAAACAATAATTGAGTGGAAAAAAACCAAACACATACCTGGGCAGCAGTGGCTCATGTCTTTAATCCCAGCACTTGAGAGGCTGAGGCAGGCAGATCTCTGTGAGTTCGAGACCAGCCTGTTCTACAAGAGCTAGTTCCGGAACAGGCTCCAAAGCTACACAGGGAAAAAATACATAGAAAACCCCAGTAAAAGAGATGAGAAACAAAATACCACTTGCTGGGTATATATCACAAATTAATCAATATATATATATATATATATATATATATATATATATATATGGACTAGCCTAGGTGTCCAATGTTTGTTACATGAAGAAATGAAGTAAGTTAATGGGCTTACCTAGGCAACAGTTATAAACTATTATACATGGATAAAATATCAATATTTCTACTATTCATTGTAAATAAATTATAACTGAATCAGGAAAAATTATTTTTGCCTAAGCAGTATCACTATAACTAACCATTCCAACAAAATAGCTCTGGGATTTTTTTTTGTGCCCATCTATCTCAGCCACTAAGAAGTAATACTCCGTATATAAGATATATCTGCTCTGGGGCCAGGAAAATAGCTCAGTAGGTAAGATACTTGCCTCTAAAACTGATGAGCTGAGTTCAATTTCATGAGCCTACATGGTGGAAGCAGAGAACAGACTCTCACAAGCTGACCTCTCATCCCTGCAGATTAGCACACATCTGTATGCACATGTACACACAATTAACTAATTTTTAAAACTTTAAGGATAAAACCATTCTGAGACTGGGAAGATGACTTAATAGGTAAAGCAAGCTGTGTATGCATGAAGATCTGAGTTCATATCTGTAGCACCCTTGTAAAAGGTGGACATTTGTACCTCCAGGACCTCCAGGGGGCAGACTGCACAAATCCCAGGGGCTTGCTGGCCAGCCAGTCTAGCCACAATAGAGGTCTCCAAGTTCAGTGAGAGACTGAACAAAGAAGAAAAAGAGTGATTAAGAAAGAGAAGCTGAAGTCAACTCTGGCCTCCACACCTGTGTGCACATACATGATTGGCAACCACACATGCACACACAAAAACACATATACACCTATAACACACACACACACACACACACACACACACACACACACACACACACATCCATTCTGATGATGTGGAAGGTTAGAATCACCAACTTATATTTGAGAACTCTTTAAGTCACTCTACAGACATTACATTCAGATCTATGTGCCTCTCATTTTTTGAAGTTAATTGCCCTTGGATGGTATCAGGAACAGGGTTAGATTCAAATATTGGCTGTAAAATTCTAGACTCATGCTATCTTTTTGTTTCTATGGCCAACCCTGGGTATACACCTTGATCTCAGATAGGACCCTGGTCCCCAGTTCAGCCTCTGATCTTATAAGGAAGATATACTACAACCTGAAGAAGCTTCCAAGCAATGTAAATCAAGCATGAACCTAGGAGGCAGCTTAGTGTCTACTCTAACCTATCAGAGAGTGGAGACAGCAAGTGATACAGTTCCTTCAATACAAGGATTAGAGAAATGGGAAACAAAGAAACTATTGTATCTCAGAAAACCACAAACCTTAACTCATCATGGAAACCTAGTTTTATCTTGTATTTTAAATATTTATTAATTTATTTTTGGATAAAATTTCATTATATAATATAGGCTAGCCTGAAACTTATTATGTTGCCCAGACTGGCTTGGAACTTGTGATCTTCTTGCCTCAGCCTCAGAAATCCAAGGCTTAGAATAAAATGAGAAGTCTGTCTGTCCAAAGAGAAGCCATCTATCCCTCTGACTCCATGAATATCAGCAAGCAATTAGGAAGAGAAGGTCAATAGAAGGCTCTCCATCCCTGATACTGCTGACCCTCCTGTGTGACACAGGCTGATGGATCCTCTCATGAACTGCTTAGACAGGTGTTTGATGGTTATCATGAGATAAAGCAAAGGAAAAAACTCTCCCTTCGATCCAGAATAGTGTTTCTCACAGCCAGCTCACAGGTTAGAATTGCTTGAAGCTTCAAAGAAACATTGATGACATGGGTCTCAGCCTTAGGGGTTTGAGCACTCTCTGGTGGGACCTGTTGGCCCCATGATTTCTATTCTCATAGGAAGTACTATTGTGAGATGAGGGGAGCAAAGAGCCCACAGAGAGAATTTAGATCAGAATGGGGTACTCGGGTGACAGCGACATTGAACATGTTACAGGACAAATTGAAAAGAATCAAAACTGCACAAGGAATGTTAACTGTGAGATTCTGCAGAGAACTTTATGCTTTGTGTAAATCCTCATAGAATCTGTGAGACAAACAGGACTCATTTCACTGAAGACACAGAGAAACACAAGAGAGGGGAATCCCAGGCTGGCTAGCAATCAGGACTTTTCAACTTTTAAGAATGATTGCCACTTAATTACCAGGAGATGGAACTGGAACAAGGATCCTACATGATGCTTCACTAGTGGCAATGATGTGTGAATGACCTGACTTGGAGCATCAGCTCTTGTCCCTGTCTATGTCATCACTATCCAGAGTCCACACCTGTGATTAAACCTATATACTGGACTCTGCAGGCTGAACTAACATGCTCTATGTTTTCTTTTGAGAAAATTATCTCAGTGAAGCTTGGTTCTATCTGTGTCACTCTGTCAAATTACCCCCAGGGGCAGCACCTTGGAAAGCCCTACTGACTCTTGCTCTGGCCATCAATATTTTAGACTTTGAACCTTGAAAACATCAAACCCCTTGATTTTTCTTACTTTAAAATATTTTGGAAGTTTTGCTTTCACAGAATGTCAATGGCCTGATTAAAATACTGGCTTTATCTAAAATGGCTGGAAAAACTCATCCTGAGCCAAGGGACAATACAATCTCTTTATCAATGACTCCATAACAGCTCGGGGCTGTTCAGGAGACACAAGTCTTTTGTTCTAGTGTTTTGCTGTCAAAAAGGTTTTAAAAAAAAGGGGGGGTGAGATTCTGTATCCAGTCATTTTATTTTTAAATGCTTTGGGTTCTGAGAAGGAGAGACATCAAATTGTCACTTTACAAAGGAAAAACAAAAAAAGAATTTTTTGGCTCTGAAGGAAAGTCAAGTAAGAAAAGACAATTGGTGCCTTACACTACAACCTACAGCACAGGAAATATACTGGGGTCATCTCTCACACGCCCCTGCTCCTGCCCACCATCAAAGGAGAAAGAGAGCAGAAAGTTGCAGGAATTATGTAGCATAATGTGCTGGCCACTTCTTCCTTCATCAGATGACAGCTTTTACATGACTTACTCTCTGCAGTAAAGATACCAAACTCAACTCCATATCAGCCAAATTGCCTCCAATCTACTGTTGCTATTGTCCAGGTTTAGTTGTGGCATTTTGATATTTTAAAATGTCCTGCATGGTATTGGAGACTAAAGCCACCACCCTATGTGTGCTCTCTACCACCACTGAGCTCCATCCCTAGCCCTTTGTAAACAGCTTTTAAGTTTCTGTATATTCCTTTGAGATACCTTTGACATATATTCACCATATTTAAATATATGGTTAACTTATAGTAAGTACATTATTATGTTATTATTACTAACACCCATTTTACTCTTGGTAGACATAAATGTTTCCAATTACCATTTAAGTACACAAATGTAAATACTCCACTTTGAAGATCTACGTTAGAGGGTCTGGTATAGCACACAAGTGTGAGGACCTGAATCTGGATCCTCAGCTTGCATGTAAATTCTGTCTCAAAAACTTATGTAGTCAAGGTCACATCTCTTTATCCAGAGGAGACCTCTCACATGAACCCTTCCTCCTAAAAACCAATGAAATGTGTGAAGTGAATACCCTTAATCCCAATAATGGCCAAGGGGGAGACACTTGTAGAAATGTGGGAGTAATCTGTATATATCAGCTGAGATACCCAAAAACATGTCTGAGAGCCCACATTTTGTATGGGAAAGAATGAGAAGAGCAAAGAAGTCAGAAAAGCGGGTGAGGACTGGTTCTATTGCATGAACATCTAAAAGAGCTACATGAAGGGTATAGTAATCAAGGCAAGCAGACTAGAGATTTTTTATAATGTGTTAACGTGAAGCATAACTTGGCAGCATTTGAACAATAGAGTAAGTATTTACCCATTTGCATCCTTGGACTGAACTCCACCAATTTAAAAGTATACCTGACCTACAGAGAATGGTCAAGCAAAGTAACAGAGCAGGTCCTTGGTGGCTTCTGAGAGAGAGATAGAGAGAGAGACAGAGAGAGCGCATTGTGAAATATTGGTCAAGAAAGACATGAAGACTCAAAGTGACCCCTGTTCACATTAGGCTGATGGGGCTGTCCTTCTGTATATGTTTCTCTTATTGATTGATGAATAAAACACCGTTTGGCCAATAGAGACAAGGAGATAGGCAGGGCTGGGAGGTGGGGAGAATTCTGGGAAAGGTAGGCAGAAAGGCATGGAAAATAGATGCCGTGTAGCTACCAAAGGGGAAACAAGCCTCAACATTCTCTGGTAAGCCAAGAATACATGGAAGCACATAGATTCATAGAAATGGATTAATAAGTAAGACAGAGCTAGCCAATAAGAAGCCCTAGCCATCAACCAACAGTTTTATGATTAATGTAAGTCTTTGTGTGTTTATCTGAGGCTGAAGCAGCAGAGGGACATGGCAGGGAAAAGGAAATCCAGTAATATTAGGCATATCCAGAACTTAGCTCATGGCATATTGGAAAGAAAAATAAAACCTAGAGTATAGAGCAAGTTCTGGGTCTGAAACTCTTAGAAAAGACTTGAGGAAAGGAGCATGAGGAGAAGCCTAGGCTAAAGTCTCGGTGGCATCTAGGAGTATTCATCAAAGAGGAAGAAGTAGGCAAGAAGTCAATCTCTTACAAAGAGTCAAAGTTCTCTTTCTGACCCTGAGAGTGCCATTCATGATACTTATCATATGAGTAGTGTCCTCATGTTTATACAATGCCATAGCCCTGCAAGGAGCTAAAAACAATGTTTCTATATTTCCACAAATAAAGGATAAGCCCTGCACATGACAGAAATGTCAGCTGAATAGTAATAGCCTGTTAGTACAGGACCCCAGCCATGGTAAGAATGGCCAGCTGATTCATGGAGCTTAAATAATGTCATGTCAACCACATGTACTTGTCATGAGATAACTGGTAAATCCTCACAGTACTTCACAATAATAGGATGACCAACTGGGAAAAAGATATCTTGATATTCTGTCTAATCTGTTCCATATCCCCAGAGAAATAAATCTGGATTTATCCTCTCTAAGTAATGTTCAAATCAAGAACACAGAAGTTTGCAGAGAGTTCTTTACATATAAGAAACCATCAAGTCAGGATGTATATGGTAAGTAAAACAAAACAAAACAAAACCAAAAATCTTGAAACTGCCTCTCAGTAATGCCTATGTGTTGTGGGACAGATGTTAGAGTAATTGGAGGATAGACTTTAGGATCTGACAAATACAGGTTTTTGGTTCGTCAGGAAGAATAAAGCTACGGTAAGCAAAAAGCAGTTGTGAGAATGGTAGTGGTGATGATGATATGATGTTGATGGTGATGGTGCATTGGTGATAAAATGTTTGTAGAGGGACTCTCGGAATTAAAAGGAAGGGCTGGACAACCACACTTCACAAGATAAAACGTGTAATTCACCAGAGGGTCTCACCTAAGACCATCTTTAGGAAACCGAAAGGATGAATGAGTTTCAATGACCTTCTGGTTTCAGATTTCAGGACAGGGGCAATAAATCTCATCAGGACCAGGCATGTGTTTAGTCCTGCTTTGCAAAATCAGGACACATTGACAAACAGCCCTACAAAGCTGGACCAAATACAGAAAGTAGAAATTTTCACCCCTGTCAAAAATAAAACAAATTGCAGTAAGAGATGGAATGGATTCAAGGTAGCTGAAAACGAGTAAAGAAAGGTCTCTATGATGAGTGTCGTCTGGGTGTGTTCAGCAGATCACTTAAGCACTTAAACATTTCCTGCTGAAATTTGACTGCAGGGTTCAGAGAACTTGGCCTTGTTTACACACTGACATACCACAGTTGCTGCAGATGAAACTTGGCACATGCAGGATGCTTAATATTTGTTGAAAGAACGAATCTCTCTAAGACTCAGCTCCTACATCTGAAACTGAGGAGTCTCATAGACATGTACAAAGGGTCTGGCAGAGGACTATATCACAGATCCTTGGAAACTCAAGTTTTTAAAAGATGTGGGAGTACAGTTCATTGGTAGAGTACTCGCCTGGTATATATACCCGGGGTTTGGCTATACATAAAGATTCCAATTCTAGCTATTGTTTTTGGGGGGATACATATTGTTGAAATCACTCATTATATGCAAAGTTGAAATTTTTCCATTATTAAGACATCCAGGTTACTCCATGAATTCCCAATGAAGAGTTACAATTAAGTTCAGTGAAGCCCATTATTTAATTCTGAGACAAGATAAATAATTTCACCAATGATACTGTAATAGGACCAGAAATGGAAAAGTTAATCTTTAAAAGCTCACCTGTCCTCAGAGAGTCTGGCAGCCTGAGAGAGGCACCAATGTGTTATTCACTCCAAACCCCCAAATCTAATAACCTGATTATCTCTGGGCTCTCAATGGGCTCTCAATAACAGCCATTCTTCCGGGTTTGGTTAATTTCTGCATGCTTAACCCATAGCACATCTCCCAAGAACCCTTATCCATCTCTGCCAGCCACATTACAGCCCAACCCCACTTCTCTCCTGCTCTCTTTCTGCCTCTCTTGAAAAGTCAATGACCATCAAGTCTGAACGAAGAGCAGACGGAACTGAGGGAAAACATAAGTGGCATTCGCCCCCACCTATCCCTCCTTTCTTCTGCTTTCACTGAGATCTTTCAGCTCACCTGTGCCTCCCTTACAGTTTCCTCCTTCTCAGACTACAAATCAGTTCACCATTCATTCCCTTTCCAAAAACCCTTCCATGGCTTCACTCTCTCTGACTGCCCCTCTGTCTTTGCTGTCAAAACAGACTGCTCAAAGTCTCTCTTTCTTCGGCCGCTGAAGCCGTCTGTGGCCTCACAGCTGCTCTGGAGCTGCTGTGGTAAAGTCAGCAGTAGTCTTCAGGAGCGGGATGCAGACCTGCCCCCTCCAACATTGCCATCCCAGTCTCTCCAGGTATCTGGCTGTTGGGTTCCACTAGGCTTCTCCGGGTTGTTCCCTGGGAGGGAGATACTGAGACCCTGTCAGGCATTGTCCTTAGTACCAGAAGTACAGTGAGATCTAAACGTGGTGCGATATCCACACTTGAGTTCTGAAACCACGGAAAGGCCGCCAGTAGGAAATGTGAAACGTCTATAGTTCAGTTAATAGTGTGGTACTGACGCAGATGCTTAGCTTCAGCATTTACATGTCTCATAGTTATGTTAAAATCTAACAGGGGAATCTGAGTGAAGGGTGAATGAGAACTGTACTTAATGTCTTTATCATTTCCCCATAAACATAAAACTATACCCAAACAAGATTTCCAAAATGAATAAAGTGGTTTCTCTGGCATTCTGTTTTTACTGTGGCCACAATTCTAGGACAAATGAGAAGCTGACATAAGTGGCCCTTTCTCAGCACTTGTCCCCATCACAAGTGTCATGTTTGAAGCACCTGTGAAGGATTCTGGGAGTATCTCTGTGGGGTTGGATAGAAACTTCACTAAAGGAAGGATTTCACAGATTCTCACATAATGCATTTTGAAGCATTTGGAGGTATCTGGTTGACTGAAGCCAACTCTTGCTAAATGGGTTCATTTTCTAAGAAACTGAATTTAAATATATTGCCTCCATTCTTTGCTCTTCCCACAGCAAACAGTTCAGTTAGTGTCTGAGAGAGCATCAGGTAAAACAGAGGCGATTATTTTCAGGTTTCTTATGGTCTAGCTGCCAGGGTTCCTAGAAATGGCACTCTTCATAAGATTTTTGTTTTGTTTTCTGGGTACATTCTTTTTTTTTTTTTTTTTTTTTTCTGAGAAAGACTGATGTGGCTGAAAATTTATTCTCTCCTGAGTGGAGTGTAGGCAGGGCACCAGTTAACCCACACAGAGGGCCTTACTGTCCTGCCTGCTGGGAGTTTACTGCATTTATCATGTGGTTCACACACCGGTCAGCTCATCTCCTCCCATGCTTCCCTCCTATGGACTCAAACCAATTTTTTTTTCTCTCCATATGTAAAATATGTTTTTTAAATTATTTTTTTCTTATTTTACATATGGATCCACCTCTGTCCTATCCTATCCCCCACCCACTCCACAGGAGGGTGAGGCCTTCCAGGAGGGATCATCAAAATCTACCAAGTCATTTGGAGTAGGGTCTAGGCCCTCCCCTCCCGCCTCTAGGCTAGGGGAATATCCCTCCATGGGGAATGTACTCCCAAAGTCCTTTCATGAACCAGGGATACATCCTGGTTCTAATGTCAGAGGTCCCTAGACTGCCCAGACACTCTGAGACCTGTGTTCAGGGAGTCTGAGTCAGTCCAATGCTGGTTTCCCAGCTATCAGTCTAGGGGTCCATGAGCTCCCCCTTGACTCTATGGGTTTCTGTAGCTTGGTCTTGACCCCTTTTCTTATTACTCCTCCCTCTCTGCAACTGGATTCCAGGAGTTCGTCTCAGTGTTTTAGCTGTGGGTGTCTGTTTCTGCTTCCATCAGCTACTAGATGAGGACTCTAGGATGGCATATAAGGCAGTCATCAATCTCATTATCAGGGAAGGGCATTTAAGGTAGCCTTTCCACTGTTGCATTTCTTATGTAGCTTTCTGCCCTCTCTTGGTCTTTTAAATATCTCTTTACAAGTCATCTCATGACCAGAATGGAGAGGAAAGGAGGGAAAGATGGGTAGGGAGAACTGTGCTTCTGGGCAGTTGATGGTGACTGATGACACTGATTTTACCCACTTTAAGTTACATATTCTGAACGTACAAGAAGAAAAAAAAATGGATGAAAAGAATGAACAAAGTGTGGGGGCTTGCGATGTCAGGGTGGACACTCTGGCATACATGAAAAGAACAAGGTTAATTTTTAGGTGACATATTAAATTAAAGAATGGGCTTCATACAAAAAGGCCCTGTTTTTGGTCAAATGGGAATTAGAAGCTGGGGCTCTAACACTGTCTCGATCTGCTGGTCAGGAAAAGAACAAAGAAGGCTGAAGAAAAGTAATTTCAATGTAAAATTTGGGAGCATTGTGCCAAACCAGGCAAGGCTTTGAGCTGCCAGCATTCGCTCCTTCCCTACTGCTCTGTGGTCCTGACCTGGCTCTCTCTCCTTTTTCCATTTAAGAGCTCAGGATTTTTTTTAAGTGTTTTTCATTAAATAACCATTCCTTTGTCACACAGAAACACCGGATAAGGAAGGCAGGTCAGTGGGGGTTGTAGCTGAGTAGACACTGCCCCTGCGCAGCTCCCGCTACTGATGGGGAAAATGGAGAAAACAGATATTTGTGGGAAATTAGTAACCTCAGCAATGCAGGGAGAATAAAGAAAGCTGATGCCCTGAATCCAAATTCCTCTCTTCAGCCCTCTCTCCTGGTCTCTAAACTATAGACTTTAAATATGCAGGGCATTTCCAGGTAGTCAGGCAATAGGCACTTGGGCCTCCACACACATGCAGAAAACGCCACTCTATCCCAGTCCCCACCCCCACCAGCTCCTTGAAAAGACAGCCATCTGCTCCACTTCGGGTCTTTAGGGCCCTGCAAAGACCCCAGTACTCAGCATATTTGTGGTGTTGGGACGTGAAGAATCTTACAGAGACAGGAGCCAGTGGTCTCTATGTCTTTGAAGCACAGTCTGGGCCTCCGCCTTTCCCTTTTGCTCTCTAATGGTAAAGTGTGGTTTTCTCCATCACCTATCCCTCTGTGAAGCACTGGCTCCCCCTCCCCCCAGCCCCAGAGCAACAGGCCAAAGCTATGAGCCAGAGTAAGACTTTTCCTTTGGTATCAATGGCTTTCTCTTTGTGAGTCTGCGAGTCTCTTTGCTCTCTTTCTAACCAACAATGCCTATACCCATCTTCTCCTGCCTGGATGGCTTCATGTTTGCTTCTCTGACTTTCAGCCTTGTCCATGTCAATCATCATCCTAGGCACAGATAAGACCACCTACCTCTGCATAGAAACCTCAATGGCCTTCTCTAGGAAGACCAAACCCAAGCTCTTTAAGAAGACACTCAAAGCTCTTCCTGATGTGACCCCAAGCCTCTCAGCTGATCTCTTGCTGTGGCACTGACATGACACACTTTCATACTTTTTGTGTCTTTGCAAATATCGTCTCCTCTACATGGCATTTCTTTGCACTCCTGTATCTTCCTATGGGGGAAAGTATTTTCTTAAAACTTATCTTAGAGTTTCCAGTGAGATCCCACTACCCTGCAAAACCTTCTCAAGTTCCAGCCCAGCCCTCGTCCTCTTCTGCCGGCTATTGGCCAGAGGTGAGTCTGGGCCCAATCGGGGCTGCCTGTCCCCTTCAACCTCTTTCCCCCCTCCCCCGCCTGAACTCCCTGGATTGGCCCCTGATCCTGCTGCTCCTGTCTCTGGTCCCCTTTGAGAGCACCCTTGGAGCTCTGATACACCCCCACCCATCCCAACCTCCAGCCTACCCCCCCACCCTGTGCCCTACCCCACCTACGGTCCTGCCGCTCTGGTTGAGCACTGGGACAGAGGGTGGAGCCAACAGTCCACCCTACTTCGGAGACCTCTCGGAGCAACTCCGAACAAAGGAGACCTGACTATCCACGTGGGACCACCTGTAATTTCCACCGGCTTGGTCCCTGACCCCGCCTCCAGTCCTCTGCTGGAGTCCCAGGCCCCTCCCAGAGATCCGCCTATCTCTGCGGGTCCACTTGGAGTTCCTGCAGGCAAGATCCTTGACCCCCAAATCCGGGCCCCTGCAAAAGAACGAGGTCTCAGCTGGAGAGCGCCAGTTTCCAGTGAGATCCCACTACCCTGCAAAACCTTCTCAAGTTCCAGCCCAGCCCTCGTCCTCTTCTGCCGGCTATTGGCCAGAGGTGAGTCTGGGCCCAATCGGGGCTGCCTGTCCCCTTCAACCTCTTTCCCCCCCCCCCGCCTGAACTCCCTGGATTGGCCCCTGATCCTGCTGCTCTTGTCTCCGGCCCCCTTGAGAGCACCCTTGGAGCTCTGATACACCCCCACCCATCCCAACCTCCAGCCTACCCCCCCACCCTGTGCCCTACCCCACCTACGGTCCTGCCGCTCTGGTTGAGCACTGGGACAGAGGGTGGAGCCAACAGTCCACCCTACTTCGGAGACCTCTCGGAGCAACTCCGAACAAAGGAGACCTGACTATCCACTTGGGACCACCTGTAATTTCCACCGGCTTGGTCCCTGACCCCGCCTCCAGTCCTCTGCTGGAGTCCCAGGCCCCTCCCAGAGATCCGCCTATCTCTGCGGGTCCACTTGGAGTTCCTGCAGGCAAGATCCTTGACCACCAAATCCGGGCCCTGCCAAAGAACGAGGTCTCAGCTGGAGAGCGCCAGTTTCCAGTGAGATCCCACTACCCTGCAAAAACTTCTCAAGTTCCAGTCCAGCCCTCGTCCTCTTCTCCCGGCTATTGGCCAGAGAGAAGCCTCCTAGAGAGCTTGGACCACACAGAGATACAGACATTGAATCTTTGATCCACATAAGCCCATCTGGGAAGGACCATAGAGAGAGGGAAGAGACACCACCAACACCTACAGGAAGAAGCTATGGGAAGAAGGCAATACAAGAGAACACCTAACAACAGAAAGACAAACATGACACCACCAGAATCTAGGGAATCTACACCAACTAGAATGGAACACAACAACAAAGCAGAGGAAGCAGAAGGGTATGACTTAAAAATCACCATCATAAAAATGATAGAGGCCCTCAAAGAAGATATGAGAAAATCCCTTAAAGAAATAGAGGAAAAAA
The DNA here is from genome assembly GCF_943737965.1 of Phodopus roborovskii. Taxonomy (NCBI): domain Eukaryota; kingdom Metazoa; phylum Chordata; class Mammalia; order Rodentia; family Cricetidae; genus Phodopus; species Phodopus roborovskii. The sequence goes on from NW_026126444.1 coordinate 3,495,014, forward strand.
CAAACAAAAAAGTGGAAGAAATGAACAAATTCCTTAAGGAAAGTACAGAAAGCCAAGAAAAAACAATTAACCAGGTGAAGGAAACGGTTCAAGATTTGAAAACCGAAATTGAGAAAATAAAGGCAACACAAATGGAAGGAAAGCTGGAAATTGAAAAGCTGGGCAAAAAATCGGAAACCACGGACACAAGCATAACCAATAGAATTCAAGAGATGGAAGAGAGAATCTCAGGCGCAGAAGATAAACTAGAAGAAATAGATTCATCGACCAAAGAAAACCATAAATCCAACAAATCCTTAACACACAATATCCAGGAAATGTGGGACACCATGAAAAGGCCAAACCTAAGAATAATAGGCATAGAGGAAGGTGAGGAAGCCCAGCTCAAAGGTGCTGAAAACATATTCAACAAAATCATCGAGGAAAACTTTCCAAATCTGAAGAAGGACATGCCCATGAAAGTACAAGAAGCATACCGAACCCCAAATAGGATGGACCAAAGAAAAAAGACCCTCGACATATAATAATCAAAACACCTAGCATACAGAATAAAGAAAAATATTAAGAGCAGCGAAGGAAAAAGGACAGGTAACATATAAAGGCAGACCTATCAAAATTACACCTGACTTCTCCATGGAAACCCTCAAGGCCAGAAGGTCCTGGATAGATGTTCTAAAAGTATTAAGAGAACACGGATGCCAGCCTAGACTACTATATCCAGCAAAACTCTCAGTCAATATAGATGGAGAGAACAAGATATTCAATGACAAAACCAGATTTTCCCAATATGTATCTACAAATCCAGCCCTACAGAAAGTATTGGAAGGAAAATTCCAACCCAAGGAAGGTAACTACGCCCACAAAAATGTAGGCAACAGATAATCCAACTACACCAGAAACCTAGGGTGAAGCAGAACAAATATATTCACAATACCACTGCCAACAACAAACCTAAATCAAACAACCATCAACAATCAATGGTCCTTACTCACCCTCAACATTAATGGTCTTAACTCACCTATAAAAAGACACAGATTAACAGAATGGATACGAAGACAGAATCCATCCTTCTGCTGCATACAAGAAACACATCTTAGCTCCAAAGATAGACATTACCTCAGGGTAAAGGGTTGGGAAAAGATTTTCCAATCAAATGGAAATAAGAAGCAAGCAGGCGTAGCTATCCTAATATCTAACAAACTAGACTTCAAACCAAAACTAGTCAAAAGAGATGAAGATGGTCATTTCATATTCATCTCAGGAGAAATCCATCAACACAAAGTCTCAATTCTGAACATCTATGCCCCTAATACAAAGCCACCCACATTCGTAAAAGAAACACTACTAAAACTCAAAGCTCATATAAAACCTCACACACTTATAGTGGGAGACTTCAATACACCACTCTCAACATTAGACAGGACCACAAATCAGAAACTCAACAAAGAAACAAAAGAATTAACAGAAGTTATGTCTCAACTGGGGCTAACAGACATCTATAGAACATTCCATCCAAAGACAAAAGAATATACCTTCTTCTCTGCTCCACATGGAACCTTCTCTAAAATCGACCACATACTAGGAGACATAACAAACCTCAACAGATACAAGAGAATAGAAATAGTCCCCTGTATCTTATCGGACCACCATGCTTTAAAATTGGAATTCAACAACAATACAAATAGCAGAAAACCTGCAAACTCATGGAAACTTAACAATGTGCAATTGCACCACTCCTGGGTCAAAGAAGAAATAAAGAAAGAAATTAAAGACTTTCTAATATTCAACGAGAATGAGGATACAACATACCCGAACTTATGGGACACCTTGAAAGCAGTGCTACGAGGGAAGTTCATTGCACTAAGTGCCCATATGAAGAAAACAGAGGATAGTCACATAAATGAATTAACAGCGCAACTGAAAACCTTAGAACAGAGAGAAGCGAATTCACCCCCGCAGGAGCAGACGCCAGGAAATAATCAACTTGAGGGCTGAAATCAACAAAATAGAAACCAGGAAAACAATACAAAAAATCAATGCAACAAAGAGTTGGTTTTTTGAGAAAATCAACAAGATTGATAAACCTTTATCCAAATTAACGAAAAAGCAGAGACAGAACATGCAAATTAACAAAATCAGAAACGAAATGGGGAACATAACAACAGACACAGAGGAAATCCAGACAATTTTCAGGTCATACTCGAAAATCTGTATTCCACAAAAATTGAAAATTCAAAGGAAATGGACAAGTTTCTGGATAACTATCACTTACCAAAATTAAATCAAGAACAGACAAACAACTTAAATAGACCTATAACCCGAAATGAAATAGAAGCAGTCATCGAAAGCCTTCCAACGAAAAAAAGTCCAGGGCCAGATGGATTCAGTGCAGAATTCTACCAGACATTCAAGGAAGAACTAATACCACTACTCCTCAAACTGTTCCACAAGATAGAAACAGAAGGTTTATTGCCAATCTCTTTTTATGAGGCCACAATAACTTTGGTACCCAAACCTCACAAAGACACAACTAAGAAAGAAAACTACAGACCAATATCCCTGATGAACATCGATGCAAAAATACTCAATAAAATAATGGCAAACCGAATTCAAAAATACATCAGAGAAATCATCCACCATGATCAAGTAGGCTTCATACCTGGATTGCAGGGATGGTTTAACATACGAAAATCTATCAACGTGATCCACCATATAAACAAACTGAAAAAGAAAAACCATATGATTATCTCCCTAGATGCAGAAAAAGCCTTCGATAAAATTCAACACCCTTTCATGATAAAGGTATTAGAGAGGTCAGGGATAACAGGAACATACCTAAACATAATAAGAGCAATATACAGCAAACCAACTGCCAACATCAAACTGAATGGAGAGAAACTTAAGCCAATTCCTCTAAAATCAGGAACAAGACAAGGCTGTCCTCTCTCTCCATATCTCTTCAATATCGTACTAGAAGTTCTAGCTAATGCTATAAGACAACAAAAGGAGATCAAGGGCATCCAAATTGGAAAGGAAGAAGTCAAACTGTCTCTATTTGCAGATGATATGATAGTTTACATAAGCGACCCAATAAACTCTACCAGGGAACTCCTACAGCTGATAAACACCTTCAGCAAACTAGCAGGATACAAGATAAACTCAAAAAAATCAGTAGCCCTATTTTTTTCAGACGACAAAGAGGCAGAGAAAGAAATCAGAGAAACATCACCCTTTACAATAGCCACAAGCAACATAAAGTATCTTGGTGTAACGCTTACCAAACAAGTAAAAGATCTATATAATAAGAACTTTGTGACTCTAAAGAAAGAAATTAAAGAAGATACCAGAAAATGGAAAGACCTCCCATGCTCTTGGATAGGTAGGATAAACATAGTAAAAATGGCAATCTTACCAAAAGCAATCTACAGATTCAATGCAATCCCCATTAAAATCCCACCACAATTCTTCACCGACCTTGAAAGGATAATAATTAACTTTATATGGAAAAACAAAAGACCCAGGATAGCCAAAACAACCCTATACAATAAAAGAACATCAGGAGGCATCACCATTCCTGACTTTAAGCTCTACTACAGAGCTATAGTTCTGAAAACAGCCTGGTATTGGCATAAAAATAGACAGGTAGACCAATGGAATCGAATTGAAAATCCTGATATTAATCCATGCACCTATGAACACCTGATTTTCGACAAAACAGCTAAAATGATACAATGGGGCAAAGACAGCATCTTCAACAAATGGTGCTGGCACAATTGGATGAGGGTGTGTAGAAGACTGCAGATAGACCCATGTCTGTCGCCATGCACAAAACTCAAGTCCAAATGGATCAAAGACCTCAACATCAATCCAGCCACATTGAACCTCTTAGAAGAGAAAGTAGGAGGTACCCTTGAACAAATTGGTATAGGAGACCGCTTCTTGAACATAACTCCAGGGGCACAGACACTGAAAGAAACAATTAATAAATGGGACCTCTTCAAACTTAGAAGCTTCTGTAAGGCAAAGGACACAGTTGACAAGACCAAACGGCAGCCCACTGACTGGGAAAAGATTTTCACTAATCCTATATCCGACAAAGGGCTGATCTCCAAAATATACAAAGAACTCAAGAAACTAGTCAACAAAACACCAAATAACCCTATTAAAAAATGGGGTACAGAACTGAAGAAAGAATTCTCAATGGAGGAAATCAAAAAGGCTGAAAGACACTTAAGAAAATGCTCCACATCCTTAGCTATCAGGGAAATGCAAATCAAAACAACTTTGAGATACCATCTTATCCCTGCCAGAATGGCTAAAATTAGAAACACCAGTGATGACTTATGTTGGAGAGGATGTGGAGAAAGTGGAACACTCCTCCACTGCTGGTGGGAGTGCAAACTCATACAGCCACTTTGGAGATCAGTATGGCGGTTCCTCAGGAAAATGGGAATTAGTTTACCACAGGACCCGGCAATCCCCCTCTTAGGCATATACCCAAAGGATTCACATCAATGCAACAAAGACATCTGTTCAACTATGTTCATAGCAGCACTATTTGTAATAGCAAGAACCTGGAAGCAACCTAGATGCCCTTCAATTGAAGAATGGTTAATGAAGATGTGGCACATCTACACAATGGAATACTACTCTGCAGAAAAAAATAATGGTATCTTGAAATTCGCAGGCAAGTGGATGGCACTTGAAGAAACCATCCTGAATGAGGTAACCCAGTCACAAAAAGAGGAACACAGTATGTACTCACTCATATATGGATTTTAGACCTAGATCAAATGATCACCAGCCTATAAATCACATCACCAGAGGAACTAGGATACAAGTTGTATTCTAAGAGATTCATATAAAGTCCCTCACAGAACTGGGAAGGGACAAGTCCCCCAGACCTCAGGTATAGTGGGGGAGGACAGCTAATGGAGAGAGAAGTAGGAGAAAATGAGAGGGAGGAGAGGAAGGCATGTGCGACTAGGAGGATTGAGCCTGGTTAGGAATGGAAAATAGGAAAGAGAGAGAGAGACAGAGACAGAGAGAGAGAACATAAAAAGAGGGAGCCAATATTGGTTTGAAGATAAAGTTGAACACAAAGAAAGGTCGAAGGAACTACAAGACTGCTCCCAACTAACAATCTCAGCTTCCGTGGAAAGGCTATCATAAATGCCCTTCCCGGAGAGTGAGATCAACAACTAACTTCTCCGTGGAGTCCTCAACTAATGCCTGTTGAAAACAGGAGCAAACACCCATACATAAACACTGAGTCAAACTAGAACCCAGAAGCAGATGGAGAGGACAAGACCATGCGGTAGAAGTACATAGAGACAGCTTACCTGAACAAGGAGGAGCTAAGGGCCACTAGACTGATAGCTGGGAAGCCAACAGGGGTCTGACTCGGACTCCCCTGAATATGGGTCTCAGCCAGAAGGTCTGAGCAGTCTAAGAGACCTCAGACAGTGGAGCCAGGATGTATCCCTGGTGCACAAAAGGACTTTGCAAACATATCCCCCATGGAGGGATAACTGCCTTATTCTAGAGATAGGAGAGAAGCCCTAGTCCCTACTTCACAGGACCTGTCAGATCTACATGACCCCAACTGGATGGCATTCCCCTACATATTGTATTGTGGTGGGGGGTTGGGAGGGGAGGGTGTTTAGAGTGCATGGGAGAGGGTAGAGAGGGTAAAAGGAAGGGAAGGAGGGAGGGAGGGCTTGGGGGGAGGGAGGGAGGGAGGGAGAGGGAACTGGGATCGACATGTAAAATAATAATAAAAAAAAAAAAAAAAAAAAAAACGCTTTGACTCCAAAATTTAAGTTGAAGAACAAGTTACTGGGGAAAAGTATTTCTATTTTTGTTTCCACAGAAAATGAAAAGATGTGGATTCCTTCCAGACTAATGTGGTTTGATCACACCAGACCGCCTGAAACAGAGTACAAGCTGATCCTACATTCCAAACAGCTGGACAAAACAGCCCTACAGACTACAGCTAGGATATCTGAATCTTCTTCGAATCCCCCAAGACAGCGCCCCTTACCAGCAGGAAGTAGTTTGGAAAGAACGACGCCCAAATTCCCAAATATTGTGTATAAATGTTTGTTTTCATTTAATTGGACTTTGTTATATAAAATTAAATAAAAAATACTCTATATGCAAAAAAAAAAAAAAAAAAATAAAATAAAAGAACTTCTGAAAGTAAAAAAAAAAAAAAAAAAAAAAAAAAAAAAAAAAACTTATCTTAGACCCCATCTTCTCTCTGAAAGTTTTCCTCACGTTTATATGTATGTTGTTTTTCTCCTTTACCTGTGTTCGTCCTCCACTGGGCCAGTACATTCATAGAGAGCAGAATCTGGGTCATAAGCATCTCTGACCAACTGTGGGATTCGGATATCAAACAGATGGATGGGTGGATTTAATAATGAAAGAATATCTGAGAACACCACAGACCTAGTTCTCCTAGTCCCTCTTATAAGTTTATTTTGAAACACAGTCATCTACTTGGAGCACAACCTAGGAGGCATTTCCAATGCGTGTAAAAGAAGAAATTGGGAGATGAAGACAAAACACAAAACTATGGTCATCATTAAGTATTCTGGAACCATTACTTGGGTTACACCCCACTTGTTTCCTCATAAAGACATCATTTCTTCCTGTCGGGAAAAGAAGGAGGAGGAGAAGGAGGAGAAGGAAGAAGAAGAAGGAGAAGGAGATTGGAAAATAGCAAAGCCCTCACTAGGAATATCTGTGTTGTTCAACCCAGTGGGATGGGACAAGGAGCATAGGTGGTGTCCCTGGGGGTCCACAGGAAGATAAAAGACCCCTAGCAAGAGTTTTAATCTGGCTTTAATCAGGACACCTCAGCATTGCATGATGAAAGCCTCAGAAACATTACCAGTTAGTTCCTTGTTTTGTTTTGTTTTACGCACAAGTTTGGGATTCAAAATTGAAGAATTATCTGAGAACTCATGAAGCTATTTGGTAGTAGAATGTTGAGTTCCTTGTACAGAGAAAAATAATATACACACATACACACATATCCTACTGAAAACTATTCTGGAAATTACCAATGAGTGTCAGGGGGAAATGTGTAAAGAATTTTTAAAATAGTCTATTCAAAACTTTCAGTATATACCATGAAGTTTACCTCCCAATGGTTTGTGTGAGTGAGAGCAGCATCAGTAAAATTGTGTTTAGAGCTGTGCACTGTAACATCAGATGGGTCTGGGCATGACTGCATGTCTGGTAGAGTGACCCAACCAGGACTATTTATAAGAGGAGGAGGAGAAGCTTTGAAATCCCATCATGTAAAAGGGAACACACAGTGCACTGGAGTAAACCACATGCTGAGTAATGAATACAGGAAGATGTCAATGTGTTGTAGCATGGATTATTCCATTGAAGTTTCCTTCATCATGACCCATTCTCCTATGGGCCTGTGCTGGAGCCCCAAGGATGGTAAATGGACCTATAATAAAAGGGCTGAATTGGTGTAATGAGACATGGTCCAAATGGATGGAAAAAGAACAAACTTACATTCTGCAGCCTGGGAAGATGCACAGTGTTTAGGGTGCTCACTGTGCAAGCATGATGCCCTGGCTTTGGATCTCCAGTTTCCACTTAAGAGATAGATATAGCAGTGTACCTCTGTACGTGGCTGGAGGAGAGAGGGATGAATATAAATGGATTCTAAGGGCTCATTAGCTTACCAGTATAGCTGGCATGGCAACTGCCAGGTTCTCTGAGAGGATCTCAGTAATAATAATTAATAATAATAATAATAATAATAATAATAATAATAAAGTGAAAGAAACAAAGGAAGACACTGGCATCAACCTCTGCACAGAGCAGAGGCTGCTGAATGAGCTGTTAGCATAAGCTCTGCCCATCTTTGCATGATTTGCTATCTGCATATTAATAGTTTTCCCTTTTAGGAGACTTTTCTATATTCTAGCTCATACATGATAATGAAAACATAAGCATTCTGCATGACTGGAAGGCAGCCTTTCTCTTTCTAAACTTTAAAGGGGATCTATTGTGGTACAGTGGCTGTTTCCAAGCATTAGCAGTCAATGACATAAAACAGCCATTGTGATTGGGGGGAGAAGCCTCAAGGTCATTGTGTGACCCAGGCTAGTCTTATGCTTCCCCTTCAGGACAGAGCATCTCAAGTTTGACATATGACAATTTCAAAACTGAGCCAGGTATGGTGGCACAACTCCATAGTCCCTGTACATAGAAGGAAGAGATGGGAAAATTTTTAAATTGGAGGCCAGCCTGAACTGTAGAGTGAGACTCTATCTAGATAAAGAAGAAAAAGAGGGAGAGACAGGTGAGGGGAAAGAAAGACGGAAGCTAGGTATGATAGCTCATGACAGTAGCCCAGTAGGGACTTGGAGGATATAGGCTAACAAATTGGTATTTCAAAGCCATCCTGGGCCACATGAGACTATCTCAGGTACACACAGAGAATTTCAAACTTGTACAGGGACGTAAGCTAGCCTGTGAATGCATGTTAGCACTATGAGCTGATACTATTTTCCACTGCACATAGCAAGGACTTGAATTTATTCCTCTTGCCTATTAAGCAGAATTCTTCAATGAATTATCCCTCACATTAAAAACCATTGTTTAAAGGCAGCATGGAATGCATTCCCGTTAACTCCAGAAAGTGACTGTCAAAAGACCTTGAGTTTTTTTAACTCCCTATGCAAATAGGGCACACTCATAAGAAATGCTTGATGACATGTTATTGAATGTCATCCTGCATAATTTTAATTGGGTACTGGAATTAGTTCTTTGTGTTGCCAACAAAAACAGATGGAGACTGTCATTTCAAAAACAAAAGAGGTAATGAAACTTCCCCTGAAGAAATTGCTTAAGAAAAACAGTAAACTTGATAATGGAGAAAGTTCTCAGAGCACACAGCATGGAACATTTGGATGGGCAAAACAAGAACAAAGCCAATGGGGCAGAGTTACAGCATCATCATCCCTCCCATCTGAAGATCGTCCATTCCTCACCTAATCACCATTAGTTGCCAGGTCTCACACAGCATCACCTATTATTATCAAGAAAGAGTGCTTTGACTTCTGCCTTATCTGAGTTATAGTCACCCAAGTATACATAACTCGAGATGATAGCAATGTATGTGAACAGACTGTGAGACCATGGACATCGTGATCCAAATGATTACCAATTGCATAATCACTGGCTCCATCAAAATAAAACTCCAGGGACAAGAAGATTCTCATGACTCGTGGGCAGGGGAAATTTTCTCTTTCCAGTAAATGAATTTCAACAAATATCCACAGCTGCTGTTGAGCCATAATTAAGACTGGAAACTAGGCAGCGAAGTTGAGGGGATAATCCATCGTTAATCATTCAAACTAAATGGTACTCAGAACGAAGCTCATCTCTGAGTGTCTCACTTCAGGATAGGTAGGATGACCCATGAGGCTGACACTCCATAGTCCTTAAACTGCTCATCCCTCCTACCAACAGGAACACCTGCCTTCAGGCTTTCTCTGTTTCCAGTCCACAACATGGCAGCCTCTGCTCCTCCATCTCACTTTTGCTCTGCTAAAATCCCTTCCAGCATTGAAAGCTGGGTGACCACTTTATATTTAGTTGATTCTCAAACTGTTGAAAACTCATTCAAGCTCTAGACTCTAATATTATTGGGGAGATCAATGCTATTCTGCTTATGATTGTACCTGCCTGTGTGACCTTGGCTGAGTCACACCACTTTCTGAGTTTTAATTTCCCCATTGTTAAGGATGAGAATAGACATAGCTAAGAACCCACCTTCACTACCACGTTCTTATTCTCAAATGTGCGGTTCTCAGCTCCTAAACTACTTTCCAGTTACACATGAATGATGCTTGCTTTCTAACAGCCTTATCAAAGAGTCTCATTTTAGAACCTGGAAGATAGAAAGTGTAACTAAATATGTCCATGGAAGCCACGCCACCTGCTAGTAGCCGAGGTCTTTCTTCTGAGTCCTGGGTCAGTGTGCTCTCTCCCCCTGTGCTGTGGGTCTCACAGGAGGGGTCATCATAAAGTACCCACTGGGAGGATAGTTAGTGCTGAGCAGATTTTCATTTGACTTCTAGGTTTCCATCTGGCTTTCTCTTGAACGATGCTTGAATAGGATGTGCTGGTCAAGACCTGCAGAGGCACAAGATGGATAAGAAACAACAGGCAGATGGATTGGAAAGAAAGAAATGACAGACACAGCAGCAACTATGAAGAGGTCAACATTAGACAAGAAGGAAGGCCTTTGAATAGCTGTGTTTTAAAGTGTACATAAAACCCTTTCCCCATCCCACAAGAAAAGAAAAAAAAAAGATTTTTTTTTTTCTCTTTGGGAGCCCACCAACCACCCAGCTCCCAAATAAATACACAGAGTCCTATTCTTACTTGTGAATGTCCCCACCTTAGTTTGGCTTGTTCTTGCCAGCTTTTCTAACTTAAATTATCCCATTTCTCTTCTTCTGTGTTTTGCCTCTGGGCTTTTTACCCTTCTTTATTCTATGTCTTTCTTCCCTTCTTACTCCATGGCGGGTTGTAGGGCTGGGTGGCTGGTCCCTCTTGCCTCCTCACATCCTTGTCTCACTCCTAGCTCTTCTCTCAAGCCAGATTTCTCCTCCTATTTAGTTTGTCTGCCTGGCAGCCTTGCCTGTCTTTCTCTTGCCTAGCTATTGGTCATTCAACTCTTTATTAGAGAGATCAGGTGTTTAGACAGGCACAATAACACAGCTTCACCGAGTTAAACAACTGCAGCATAAAGGAATGCAACACGTCTTTGCATCATTAAACAAATATTCCACATCATAAACAAATGTAACCCATCTTAAACTCATATTCCACAACCAAAACCTATTGTATATGTGTATGTGTGTATTGTTTTTTAACGTTTTGAGTTGTATTTGTGCCTTGCTTTCATTAATTTTAGGTGTGCAGATGACTTAAATAAGTTATAACAACTGGGTTAAAATAAAAACGCCCATATAGTGTTACCATTATTACAGAACCCAAATGAGACAAAGCAAAAAGGACCCCCCCCCCCGCACACATAGTCTAACACCAGAGAAAGTATCTCTAGATCATAATCTGAAATAAATAACACTGTCTCTCACCCTTTCGCTGAGGAGAGAGCACAGTTTACGCACCTGGGAGGAGTTGTTTGCCGTCAAGGGTGACAAACTAAGAGGATGTGAAAGTGCCCTTCCCTCTGACCCCAACTAAATGCTGAGCCTACAGGGTTCTGAAACTGGTGCCCATTGCTCGGATTCTTAGTACTCATCTGGCATGGGAGGAAACACCAGTATCCTCACAGTAAATCAGCAAAAAACCAGGGGAAGTCATATTCCACCCCAAATGCCACCCAAAACACAGCTTTTCCTGTCTGGGGCACTGGAAACCATGAAGGCTGAAATCGAATCCAGGAGATGGGCAAGTCACAACAAACACAAATGAAACAGATTGAAAAACATAAAATAGGTTTGAGTGTCAGGTGTGGTAGTACATGCCTTTAATCCCAGTACTAGGGAGCCAGAGGCAGGTGGATCTCTGAGTTCAAGGTCAGCCTGGTGTACAGAATGAGTTTCAGGACAGGCAGGGCTACACAGAGAAACTCTGTCTCAAAATACCACACACACACACACACACACACAAATCAAAAGTGTAAAATGAGACATTATAGTTGATACCATGGCAATACACATGGTCAATACAAACCAATGTAAACAACTAGTTACCAACCACTTGGAAGGCCTAAATTAAACAGCTCTATCTGCTTCTGGGTGCTGAAAAGACACATGAGCCATCGGGACAAAGAAAAACTTTAACAGATCAATAACAAACAGGTCAATAACAATAAGACCAGGTCAGTAATAAAGTCTCCTAACAGAAGGCCAAGGCCAAATGGCTTAACTGCTTATTTTAACAAATCTTTAAAAAATAATTTACCATAAAGGTTGCAAGTAATTCCAAAATATTGAAAGGAAAGTATCCATTATAAACTCTTTATTATTCAGGGTTTTTTGTTTGTTTTATTTTGTTTATTTTTTGCTTGTTTGCTTGTTTGTTTGTTTGCTTGTTTGTTTGAGACAAGGTCTGTAGTCTTGTCAGGCCTGGAACTCTCTATGAGACCGACTGACATCAACTTCATAGAGGTCTACCTGTTTCTGTGTTGTGGAATATTCTTTTACAACACGTGAAAATGTGTCACTGTGATTGGTTTAATAAGGAGCTGAGGACCCAATAGCTAGGCTGGAAGAGGTTAAGGAGGATTTTTGGGGACAGAGGGGTATCAGGGAAAAGAAAGGCAGGGTTGCTAGCTGGACACCGAACAAGCCAGATGTGCAGGAGGAGAGGTAAAAGCCACAAGCCACATAACACCATGTAGATGAATAGAAATGAGTTAATTTAAGATAGCTAGTTAAGCTAGTGAAAGGAGCGAGTTAGAAATAAGCCTAAGCTATGGGTAAGCTTTCATAATTAATAAGTCTCTGTGTCACGATTTGGGGGCTGGCAGCCCAAACAAGCCTGTTACACAAGGAGCCCAATGTCTCATCAGGCAGAGCCACTTAAGGCCTGAGAAAGCTTTTTTAAAAAAAAAAAAAAGAGTCAAATGTGGCTTCCAGATGACCATGGCCTCTTGGAAAGGTGTACAGAGATACAGCTAGTGGTGGCTGCCGCAGGCTGAGGCTGGCTGCCAGTGCTATGAGCTAAGCTGAGTCACACTGCGGCTGGCATAGCAGTTTAAGATTTATCTCACATGGTCAGAAAATGCTGCAAGTGCTCAGTGAAACAGATCCAGACAGAAGAAAACCTCTGAACAGATTACAGTGTGTTGAAAAGGAAATGGTTATAGACAGTCATAGAAAAAAAGCATAAGTAGTTTGTAAACAACAGTCTTGAAAAGAGAGACTGAAATAATATAAGAAGGCTAATCCATGTAAAGATAGAAAATACACAGGGTGTCTGGGTCCTATATGGTGTCTTGTTGACTTTGAGTTTTTTGATTGCTGATGAGCAAATGACAGCTGCTAAAAGACTTGTGGAAGGAACTGCTATATTAAACCAGCCTATATACTTTGGGGATGTCTTGGCTTCAAAATGGAAGCCAGACAATGTGTTATGTTGGGGGGGGGGAGATTGCTATGGATTCCTTCAAAATCAATAAAGATCCGATTTGACCAGAGAGACCTGAGGATCTTGGCTACAGACATGAGGGAGGAAGACAGGAAAGAATATAGGACAGGAGACCTAGCTTGCATGGAAACAGCTGATGCTAGATGAAACATGATAAATCTCTTTGGTTACAGTTTGAATTTGCAGTCAGAATGGACTTTTAAAGTTGACAGATGTCATTTACCTTCTCAAACATGGAACAGTAAAGTCATATTTAGCTACTTGTACATGCTGCACATTCCATACTTGTGTTAATGCAGATATGGATATTACCTTTGAAAGTTTGTGTATTTTCAGAGCAAGAGGACCAGGCACCAATGAAAATGGGTGGCCAAGGTGATAGACACTCTCAGAGTACCTCTGTTGCAGTTTCCTCAGAGTTCTGCATCCAGAACAGCTTCAAGGCTGCTGGCTGAGACACTCCAGCCTCACAGACTATTCTAACCAGGACTGTAAAAAAAAAAAAAAAAAAAAAACCTTGTGCTCCCTTTGCACAAGACTAGACCACAAATGTTACAGCTAACTTTCCCAGGACTTGAACATTATCCTAATTTTCTCTGCGTCCCCCAAAGATGCCATAACTCCCAGACAATAAGAAGCAGTCTAGAGAACATGACACCTACATCCCCAAGAGATGGGATAGGTGGGCAGTTTTGGTCATTCAATGGATGTTTGTCATCATTTAGGGATTGGCCACAAGCTGCTATCGGTCATGGTCAGGGAAGAAACTAAGCAAAGGAAATTAGATTCAGGAATTTAATTCTGAAAAGAAAAGAGGGGATATATAAATGGTAGTATAAAAGGGTATGTTATTATATCTACTTTCAAACTAAAAAGCAACTATTAATCTCAAATATTTTACATTGGTAAGGATTTCTGTATATTGATACAAATTTAAGGTTATTTTTGTTATACTATATTATGTTTCTATTTCTTGTTTAAGGTATGGTACCTATGCAGTTCAGTTAAAAATGTAATGCAAAGTTCTAATCCTTGAAAGCTATTTAGGATAGTAAAGAAACACGGGTTAATAATTAGTCACTCATAACAATCAAATGTATAGTCATATTAGCTATATTTCATGTAAATCAGAGACATATTTTAAATATATAGATGGTCTTCAAATACCAGAGACCTACAGTTGTCTTCTTTTGTGTCCTGCTTGTCCAATTTGGATAGCATACTGTCAGCAGTCGAGGCAAGGGCAGTCTCTTTGAATAGTGATTAACTTTGTTACAATGGAGGCAAACTCCATATGGTATTCTTCCATGCCCATCATCTTCTGGAGTAAATTGGTGCTGCCAGGAGCAGACATGTCTCACTGTTATGAAAAACCTTATGTTATTAAAACATTAAAATGCCATATTCTATAGGCTAGGCAGGAAGAGGTTAGACAGGACTTCTGGGACAGAGAGGTCTCAGGAAGAAGAAAGACTGGGTTGCTTGCTGGACACAGAACAAGCCAGGCATGCAGGAGGAGAGGTAAAAGCCATGAGCCATGTAACACCACATAGATTAATAGAATGAGCTCATTTAAGTTATAAGAGCTAGTTAGAAACAACCTTTTATGACTAAGCTAAGGCTGAGCTTTCACAATTAATAATAAGTCTCTGTCATGATTTGGGGGCTGGCAGTTCAAAACAGCCTGCAACATCTCTGCCTTTTGAATACTAGGATTAAAGATATGTGCTACCGTGTCCGACTTTAACTCATTTTATTAGATGTCCTACTTTCACTTCTGTTGCTGTGATAAAAATCCTGACAAAAAGAAACTTGGGGATGAGAGAAGATAGACAGACAGATGATAGATAGATAGATAGATAGATAGATAGATAGATAGATAGATAGACAGACAGACAGACAGACAGATAGATAGATAACTCTGATTTGTAATCCTGCCATCCCTGGATAGATCTAGATATTCAATTTAATAACCAAAAAACATTGACTTAGAACTAGGGAAGGGAGCCAATCCAAGACATGAAAACTGAAAGAAGTAGATTTAAAAATATGAACATTGCCTAGAAAAATCAGGATATAAATCTGACTAATTGTCCATTGTTCCCAAAGAAACAAGAAGATGCAACCTTTGTAAAAGAAAAACAGTGACTTTAGTTAAACTGAGAAAGAGATACAAAGGAATGAGATGAAGTAATAGAAAGGTGAAAATTCAACATAGTATACTAAAACTAAAATCTCTGCTGGGTTGGGGAGGTAGTTGTGTGGTAGAGCATACGTCTGGTGCATGCAAGACCCTGAATTTAATCTTCAGGACAACAAAATATCCACTGAAGGACAAAGAGAAGGAATGACACTGAATCTAACCTGAAAAGCTGTCACTACCCTGAGAGGACACAAAAATAAAAATTTAGATTATTACAGGAGAAGTTATTTCAGAACAGCACCAATAACCATACAGTCTAAGAATTATATGGTTTTTTTTTTTTTTTGAGAAAACATCAGAAATAATAGAACTCAAAAGCAAACAAGCAAGAAAGACACAGAGGAGAAAGTAGAAATCCAGAAGCTATGAAAAGCAAGGTTCTCCACGTTCCAGGAAAAGTTACTGAGTTATTGAGACAGACCATTTCTAGACATAAAAGGGCAAGCTATTTTAGTTATGTGGATAAATAAAGTATACATGATGGAAGAAGAAGAAAGTTTTACCAAGGGGAAAAAAAAAAGAAGCTTCCTGCAAGGATACAGCCAGAAGACCCCCCCTAACAGACAGCCAGGACACCCTGATGGATTCATCGTTGAAATGTCGGGAACTTACTCTAAAGAGCTATTGAAAGAGCGAAAAAAGCTGGAGGTCAGGATAAAGACGCAGGAGTGTCAGTGCAATGTGACGTGGAAAGTAGCTGCGTTCCACGAGTATAATTTTAGAACTTCATTCGAAGTAGCTTTGGGCACCAGTTGGGGTACATGCCTGGAATCTTACGCGTGGCAGGCTGCATCATCAGAAAGATTGTAAGATAGAAGCGAGACGGAGAACATACTGAGTGTGAGCCCAGCAAGGCCTAGGTATGAGACCCTATCTATAATAATACATAAATAAACAAGTAAGCATAAACATCCTGCTATTTACAGGATATTTATTTATTTATTTATTTTTATCTTATGTGTATGAGTGTTTTGCCTGCATGTATATAAGTGCACTGCAAGCATGGCTGGTGCCTGAAGGGGCCAGAAGAGGGGGTGTATGTAGCTCAGCGGGGAGAGCACTTGCAAATGTAGTAGGCATGCATGAGGCCCTGGGTTCAATCAATGCCTAGAATTAAAAGAAAAAAAAAATCAAGATCAAGTACACAAAATAAAAATGACTACATACTAAATGAAAATGAATAATTTGCCATTGCCAGGCCATTGTTTTAAAAACTGCAAGGGAGATGTCAAATAAAAAATGTAGTATGAGGAGCTCGCAAGATAGGTAAAGGCGCTTGCTACTAAGCTTGACAACCTGATTCCCAGGACCTGCCCTCTGCCTTCCACTCATATGCTGTGACACACGGGCAACTCACACACAATCAGCATTTTTAAAATGTAAAAGCTATTTTTTATTTTTATTTATTATATTTGGGGGGTGTGGCTGTTGAGACAGGGTTACTCTGTGTAGCACTGGCTGTCCAGGAACTCACTTTGTAGACCAGGCTGGCCTTGAACTTGGGCTCTGCTACCAGGGTGCTGGGATTAAAGGTGCTCAGCTCACCACCACACCTGGCTGTTAAAACCATTTTAAAGGATATGATATGAACAGCATATAAATTTAAGTGTTCTGCTAACCACAATTTTCAAAGCAAAAAATTAGTGAGAAATGCAATAAGTGTTTTTCATTTTTGTTTTTGTTGGAGGTGGGTGGGTAAGCAGAAAGAAAGCCTGGTGCTGTAACAGCCAATCCTGTAACCCGAGTGATGGGGAGGTAGAGGAGGAAGGGTCCTTGTGGTATGTTCAGTCTAGCTGAATTGGCAAGCTCTAGGTTCTGTGAGAGCCTAACTCAGAAGCCACGGTAGAAAATGACGGAAGAAGACACCAGACATTGAGCCCTGGTCTCCACAGTCCTGCACATATGTGCACATGGGCTCACACAAGCACAAACACACACATACACACACAAAAGAGGGATACAGCTAGAGCAGTGGTTCTCAACCTGTGGATTGTGACCCCTTTTGGGTGTCAAACAACCCTTTCACACGGGTCACATATCAGATATCCTGCATATCAGATATTTACATTATGATTTATAATCGTAGCAAAATTGCAGTTATGAAGCAAAAACAAAAATAATGTAATGCCTAGGGTTCACCACTGTTAGGATTTAGGCATTTGCACTGGCCTGCCCTTGGGTTCTGACAAGATACACCCTCAGCTACTGCCACTAAGAACACCACCTGTACCTATTCATTATGTTCCCTTTTAAGAGGCTGATCTCCCCCTATCCCTTTCCCTTTCCCCTTTTTATCATCCTTTTCCCTTAATTAAAAAAGAAAGAAAGAAAAAAAAAAAGAAACCTCCACTTGAACTCTAGTGTGTGGTGTCTCTCTCTCTCTAGTCACTTTTTTTTTTATAATTATAATAACCACAACATGAGGACCTCTATTAAAGGGTCACAACATTAGGAAGGTTGAGAACCACTGAACTAGAGGCAGAAAGAAAACTGACCAAAGGAGGCATGCCAGAATAGCAGAAGGAATGAAAACCAAGTCTTCCTGTGAAGACACTATCCAGTGTGCTACTCTGTTGCTGTGGTAAAACCCTGACAAAGGTAATTTGAGGAGAAGAGGGTTTATTTGACTTACATGTTACAATCTATCATGTCAGGCTTGAACCTGAAGGCAGGTACAGAAGTAGAGCCCATGGAGAAGCCTGCTTACTGGCTTTCCCTGCTTAGCTTTTTTAAAATACAGGACTACCTGCTTAGAGATGGTATTGACCACGGTGTGCTGGGCCCTCCCATAGCTACATTTACCAAGAGAATGCCCCACAGACTTGCTACAGGCAAGAGACATCTCAGCTAAAGTTCCCACTTCCCACATGACTCCTAATTTGTGTCAAGTTGATGCCATGGTAAAGCCCCCAGATGTCGGGGTAAAAAAACTCACTACTTCGTATGCTAACCTAAAATGTTAATATTTAAAAGGACAAAATTAATTTTAATAATAATCTAATAAATTCAAAATATGATTATTCAACATGTGTGATCAAGGACGGAGAAAGAAGGAAGGAAAAAGAAAGTTTTAATCCCTAAAGATTTGATCAAAATTAATCAGTCATTCCTACAGCAAGCAATGTTTGCTCTCAACCTGAATCCTCTAAAACCTCGCTGCCATTTCTTTTCTTTGTTTTTTGTTTTGTTTTTTGAGACAGAGTTTCTCTGTATAGCCCTGGCTGTCTTGGAACTCACTCTGTAGACCAGGTGAACCTTGAAATCACAGAGATTCGCCTGCCTCTGCCCAGTACAAGGATTAAGGGCATGCACCACCACACCCAGTTCATTGCTGCTGGTTCTTAGCACTCCTATATCCATCCCCAGCTTTTTCTGCCTTTGACTCAGGAGTCCCTTACTGTACCTTCAGAGGACTGTTCAGTCACAAGAGCTTTGCTGTCACCTGCACATGAATTAAATCATCTGCTGGTTTGAAACCCTTAGGAAATCTCTCCCATGTCTAGATCTTCAAAGCAACCTCTTGTCTGGACCTGGGGCACCTTATAAGCTGTAATGTAATCTCATCATCTCTGTGTGTGATTCAGCCAAGGCTACAAATATGCCTAAAATTATACCCTCGGATGGATTTACCCCCCTCTCAGAAACCAGCTTACCTGTCTATCTAGGTAACTCTAAAATAATGTCATTTGTGAAAAAAATTTTCAACTCCATGTTGAGGGAATCTCTTATTTCGAATGGATCAATATATCCAGATGTACAAGAAATCTTATTTCTTCACACTCACACACAACATTGAATATGTTTGGGAATCTCTCCCTGTTTTCATTTGAAGCTCTTGGGCTTTATTTGTCTGTAAACAATAAATAATTCATGGTACACAGGCTGAAGAAGTCCGTACATGGTGTGTAGCCATCAGTGTGCAATCCTGCAAGCATCCAGGGTTAAGAGCACTCATGTACACAGCACTATTCAAAACCCTGTTTGGCATCACTTTCTAGATGTGTGAAAATTCTATGGCACTGGAATATGAGCAAATCCCTGGCCATTTCTAAAGACTGAATGTGGCCCTTAATGTTTCATAGATAATAGGGCCTGTGTTTTGCGTTCAGACTCCATGTCTCAAAGAGGATCTTTGTCTGGTTAACATGAAAAAAAATTAGCCTCTGTATTTATTGGGAAAAGAACGGCAGCCCACACTCAAATGAAACCAACCCTGACAGTGTTGAGTTACAATGTTAAATCAACCTGTAGGGTTAGTGAGTCAGTAATCAAAGCCAGAAACTTGGGGGTGGGAGAAGGAACCAGTATAGACACACTCATCTCCCTTCTTTAACCACCTATAATCACTGGGAAACTCAACGTTTATATAAATGGTTCCCAGACGCATTGCTACAAGTTTCTGTAAACCAAAGCTTCGCCAGCAACACAGCTTTAACATTTAAAACACCGTGATGATTTGAGGCTTTGCTTGTCACGGTCCACTCTACTGATTTTTCAGAAATGTTTTAGAGTAAGATACAATCATTTGCACCTGTAATAACAATACTTGGGAGGCTAAGGCAAGAGGATTGCTGCAAGTTCAAGATCAGTCTGGGCTACAATCCAGGCTAACCTGGGCTGCAATGTGAGACCATGTCATAAACCCCACTCCTATCTTCCAAAAAGTGTTAGTTTTAGAAGTTGCTTACTGGTGTTCAGTATTATCCTATAGAGAAAGATAGATGAGAGATGCATGGTGAAATATAGGTAGATTCTGTATAAGTGTGTGTGTGTGTGTGTGTGTGTGCTCATACACACATATATAAATACTGTAAGATGATTAATAAAGCATTTATCTGACTTTATATAAAAAGTATAACTTTTAACTGTTGAACAGGGCTAGACACGCTTATATAAAACACGTGTTTAGGACATTAAAAATAATGGATGTAGTGGTACACACCATTAATCCCAATACAGAGAAGGAAGAGGCAAAGGCAGGAGGATCTCCATTAACTTGAGGCCAGCCTAGTCTACATAGTGAGTTCCACCACAGTCAGAGCTACATAATGAGACTCTGCCTCAACAAACAAACAAGAAATAATCAATCATGCAAATGAGATATCTTCAAAGTCAGCTTCAGAGGAACCTACAGAGGTTAACCCTGGAACTAAAATTGTCTTAAGGACCAGAGGGATACATCAGCAAGCCCTTCAAGAGTACAAATGAGCAAATACTATACATTACTGAGTACAATACACATCTAAATCCAGACTGGGAAAATAATTCCTTAAGACTAGAAAAGAAAGAAATCTTTTAAAGACAGTGTTCTAAACACTAAATGCATCAAAGCACACAGTAATTCAGCATGTGCAAAAGTCTGTTTTTATGAATGTAGAATGATTGGATTACATAAAAGATTAAGATGCTTGCCTACTAAAACACACTAAACAGCTAAAGGGTAAGTGTTTTATATGGGAGGATTATTCACAGCCAACATTGTAAAGGTCTTATTTTCCTAGCATATTTTAGCAAAACTTAAACACAGAAACATACTGAGTTAAACAAAAAGTGGGTTAAAAATATTGACAGGCCATCACTCACAGTCAAAAATGGAAATGGCCGTTTTTGCTTGCTTTTAGAGAGAGAAAGAGAGAGAATAGGAGAGGGAATATAGAAGGAGATATACATAGCCTGGATTAACAATGTATTCCTTATTTTTCTGCTGCTATAATAAAATGTCATGGCCAAACCAACTTGGAATAAGAGTATTTGGGTTTATGGTTCCAGAGGGCTAGCAGTCTCTCACAGTGGGGAGGCTGGGCATCAGGAGCTTCAGGAAGCAGAGCTCTCACATCTTCAAATGAAAATGTGAGTCAACACGATTAAACAGGGAGTAGAGTGAGAATATCAGCATCATATAACATCTAATATCAAAGTCTGATGAGATGCCAGAAGGCAGAGGCACTAGCTGCCTAGCCTGGTGACCTGAATTCTATCCCAAGGAATTACACGGAAGGAGAGAATTTAATCCTGCAAGTTGTCCTCTGACCACACTTGAATACCCTTCTCACACAACATAAGTAAGTAAAATTGTGTGTGTGTGTGTGCGTGTGCGTGTGTGCGTGCACGTGCACATGCACATGCATCTGAGTGTGTGTGATCCAAAAATGAGAAAAAACAAGCAATATTTGTCTCTCTGAGTTTGACTTAGTTTGTTTAATATGATGATCTCCAGTTGACCCATTTTCTAACCAATGACATAATCTCCTTTTCTTTGTGGTTAAACAATGAATCCCCTGCTTTTTGAAGACTAAGTAGTACCATCTTGTACATAGCATAGGACATCTGGGTTGATTCCATGCCTGGGCTGTAGTAAGTGGTGTTATAGTAAATTTTGGTGATCAGGCATCCCTACAACAAACTGGTTTAAAATATTTTGGAAATATGTTCAGAAATGGGGTTGCTGGGTTACAGTAATTATATTTTCATTCTTTTGAGGAACGTCATTATAGTCCTCTAAAATGGCTGTACTTCACATAATAATATTTTTAAGCAACATATTCTAATCATGAATTTAAAGTACTAGGAAAATATAGGTCATACTTCTGTTATTTGGCTCATTCCCTTTGTTCAGATCATTCACAAAACAAACCAAAATACTCCTCTGGAATCTTGAGATCTGTCTAGTTCAGTGGTAAAGTGCACAGTGAGCTTGCACAGGCTCCCGTGTTCAACTCCCAGCACCAAGTTTTTTAAGTTAAAAAAAATATCCTAGCATGTAACATGTATTATAAATCATTTGGATTTATTTTGGACTCTGAATAAGTAAATACACTTTTCCTTTGTTACCATCATGCAGGAAATATGTTTCCCCCTTTTTAGTATTCTGCATGTGACACTTTTCCAAGGTGATCTGGAACACGTGACCACATAGTTTTTATTGCTGCTTTTGTGTGTTGCATCATTGCTGGTATGAAATTGGATACAAAAGGGAGCACAGGATGTTCCACAGAACACTATGCCAACTCTGTCACTTTGTTTTAGTGTATTTAATCTGTAGAGAGTGACTACAGTGAAGGTAGTATTATCCTCATCAGTGAAACTGGGAAAATCAAGACAACCCCGGGACTGGCAAACTCTGGAGTGGGTGCAAGCCCCTGCTACCCCTGGTATATCTGGCCTTCAGTGCAGGGTGGGTGGACCTTGCATCAAGGGTCACAAATAACTAGTTGTGCATGGCAACCATATAAACAGTGTGTTTTAAATGAATATTGTAAATGGAAATTAATGAGGACACATCATTTCTAAGATATTACTTAAGTGTTACAATTGTATGAAGTGTGGATAAAAATAAAAAGTTTAAGAATATTTTGAGGTATAGTTTAAATAATCTTGAAAGCAGTTTAAATGCTGGATTAGCATTGCCCAATGAGATAATTCAAATCTTCCTAATCCATATTTTAAATTTTCTATAGATCCTTGTGGCTTATTTTATGACAAATCTGGACATCGAATTCTCTGGTGAACAGATTTGGGTTTTGACATCTGCTTTTTTGTGTAGAGGAAAAGGGACTCTGTCACAGCAGTCACAAACTTGAGAGAAAGAGCAGGAAGGACTTGGAACACGAATTCTTCCTTCGTCCCAAAGGAGATTTTGCCCCAGCAAGGCTGGGGTCAGAGGGCTGGGCAGTGCTCCGGCGGGCCATACTTGATCCCGGAGAACTTGTTTTGTGAAAAAACAGGTGATGTCTAGCTATGAAGCCATCGTTCAGTCGGCTAAAGCTATTCCAAAACGACTAGGCTCCAACAGCACATTCTAACTGAGCCATAGCAGGATGGAGTTTTACCCCTGCATCCTTAGGGATCATACCAGAATCTTACAAAAGGGGCCATATCCTGTTTCTTTCTCTGGTTGCTACAACTGAGGTTTTTATATTGGCTGTATCAACTAATTTGAATTTATAAATATATATATATATATATATATATATATATATATATATATATATATATATTCCAAAAGAAAAAGAAATCTATCCTCTTTCATAAATGTGCATTTCCCATTTCCCTCCAACTTACAACAGGCACTTTCTTAATGTGTTGTTTTTCCTCTTATAGAAGAAAAACCACACATCTTTTCCATATCCTACTGTTAGCACAGAAGGTAAAATACATAAATGAAAGGAGTTGAAAACTCAGCATTAGTATAAAACAGCAAACTGTTGAGGACGTTAATAACTACACAGTGCCCTCTAGTGTGGATATAAAACTTAGCATGAGATCACCGTCTAAAGCAGGTCAGGCTTGAGAAAGCCAAGTAAATAAAAATTTACTGATTTCTTTTTATTTTTATTCATGTGTATTTATGTGTCTATGTGAGTGTATGATATGTGTGACTGAGTACCCAAAGAGGTTTGAAGTGGATGTCAGATCCCCCGGTACGGTTACTTTGTGGGTATGAGCCACCCTGCGTTGGTACTGTGTTCAGAGCAACCGCCCTCTGCAAGAAAGCAAGTACTCTTAAAGGTGGGGCCATGTCCCCAGAGCCCATCTGCTGTTTTAAACTATCAGAAAGTTTATTTTAGGGGGTCATTCAGTTCATGCAAAACGTTATATTTAATCCATATAAAACTTCCCATTGGGTAGATGATCAGAGTCAAACGAGAAGAAATAATATTAAGTATGAAGAATAAGATAATCCAAAGAACAAATACACATTCCAAAAGAGAAACAAGGCGGGAACGTAAGGAAGTAAGGAGGAGACGGAAATACATGGTTCTTCTCATTTTTTATATAACCCAGCTGGCCTGAAACTCAGCATGTAGGTAAGGCTGACCATGAACCGCGGATCTTCCTGCCTCCACCTCCTGAGTGCTGAGTTGTTTTTTACAGTGTTGGGAACCAAACGCAGAGCCTTGTTCATGTTAAAGCAAGAGCTGTGCCAACTGAGCTACATCTCCAGTCGGGAAATAAACACCTAGGTCCTCTGCAGCATGCCTGCTTTACAGAAAAAGGAACAAAAAGAACTTCCCAAAAATTCAGGAAATGTTAGCGTGGAAGTTTTCCCTGAGCCAGTTCTGCAAGTTTTCTTCCAGGAGAGCTCCTATCATCAAAGTTGACTGCCTAAAGTGCTGACCACAAACCATGCTCTTCCACGGTCTGCACACTTCATGGTGCTGCTTTCTTCCCTAATGTCCCTGAAATTGGGACTTTTCTTCTTTGCTCTGACTGCTAAGAATTCATAGTATCAGGGACCCTACTGTGAATCCAGGGACCTACTGTGAATGCAGGAACTCAGCAAAAGCAAGGGACCAAGTAGCAACATGGGTGTGTATTCTGCTTAAAAGAGTCCCCTAGCTGGTCCCAAGATGGAGTGTCCATCATGCATTTCTGCTCCCTTGCCATTGTTCTTTTCTTGATTCACCAAGAACTTATTTATTATACATCTTATCTCTGTTCTCAACACTCACAGCCCCAGGCTAGAGAATGATTAGAATGGTCCCCAGTTGTCCTGAATTTCACCATGATTCTTAGATGAAAGACCAATAGAACCTCATTTATGTGAGAAGAGAAATCTGGCTCTGATAAAATAAAGGAACTCATCATTTGCAACAGCTATAAATTACTGCCATGACCCCACTGGATACTAGAGTCCGTCTATTTCTAAGAATTAATTCTTAGATTACGTAACTGATTGTTTACACTTCTTTTCATACTTTGGTATCCTCAAAAATTGAAGCCAAGGATGATGTCATATACCTATATTCACAGCACTGGAAAAGCTTCAGCAGGAGAATCATGAATTCAAAAACAGACCTACATAGTGAGAAACTATCTCAACTGAAAAGTTTGATGACTCCTTTTATATTCTGGCTTTTTAAAAGACCCAACCACACTTGATTATATAAGTGTATGCAATGTTTCATTTGATAAAATATTCTACCTTAATAGAATTAGTTCTTTTATGTATATATGCTCCCTATATAAAGACTATAAGGCATAACACTGAAAGACATTCAATATTTCTCAAGCCAATATAATGCTGATGAAGTTTCTTGTCCTGCCTGGTCTCATAGCTGGCTTGCTCCAAATACACACATAAAGACTTATATTAATTTGTAAACTTTTTAGCTCATGGCTAGGGCTTCTTATTGGCTAGCTCTTTCTTAATTATTAACCCATTTCTATTCTCCTAAGTGGTCTTATCTTACTGGAGAGGGGCCCAGACCTGTTACTTCTTCCTCTGCTGCATGGCTTCTTCCTGGTAGCTCCTCTCTGCCTTCCTCTCCACACTTTTCTCCTGGTCTGGAAGCCCCACCTATATTTCCCCAGGCTACTGGATAATCAGTATTTTATTTATCAACCAATAGGAGATACATTTATACATAAGGACACCCCCATCAACACAAATATCTTATTTTTTAAATAAAAATATTCTCACCAGATACATTATTTGTGATTTATTAAAGCTTGTCTGAGAGTTCAGAAAGCAAAGCTAGCCAAAAGCCATAGAGGTCAGGCAATGGTGGCACACAGTTTTAATCCCAGGACTCAGGATACAGGAAGATGGATCTCTCTGAGTCCAAGGCTGCCCTGGCCTACACAAGAGTAATAGAGCTTACACCTTTGATCCCGGCACTTGGGATCACAAGCCCTTAATCCTAGCACTAGGGAAGTGGAGACAGGAGTGATATGGCTGGGCAGAGAAAGGAGTATAAGGCAGGAGGAGACAGGAACTCAGAGCTTTTGCGTCTGAGGATTCGTGGAGATAGGATTGCCATTTTAGCTTGGTAGAGGTAAGAGCTACTGGCTTGGCTGCTTTATTTCTCTGATCTTCAGCTTGAAGCTAGAACCCCTGATGGAGGATGTTCTTCTATATATAAAACACTCTTTGGTCAATCGAGGCAGGAAGATAGGTGGAACTAGGAGAATTCTGGGAAAGGTAAGCAGAGGGAGACAAGAATGCTATGCAATCGCCACAGGAGAAACAGGTCCCAGCATTCTCTAGAGGTAAGCCAAGGCCATGTGGAAATACATAGATTTATAGAAATGGGTTAATAACTAAGACAGAGCTAACCAATAAGAAGTCAATAGTTTAATAATCAATATAGCATCCACATGTTTATTTGGGGCTCAAGGGTGGCAGGATCAGGCTGGAAAGCAAACTCCAGCAATATACCGTCAGATCTGTTTATTGTTCATGCTACACCCACCACTCAGAGGTTGAGGCAAGAGGATCACTTTGCTGTAAAGCTTGCTTGACCTATGTAGCAAACATAAGTATCAAGCCTGAGCCACAGTATGAGACCTTGTCTCAAGAAAACAAGCAAAAGGAAAACCAAACAAAATCCTGAATGTTTTGAATAAACAAGACTTCTTGAAGCTGCTTTGCTTTCAGGACTGGGTTTAGCAAAGCAACAAGAATTAGTGCTTTGTTTCTGTTCCACTGAAGTAAACATACGAATTGATTCTAGACAGAAAGAACAAAGCTGAAAAAAAAAAAAAAAAGTCATGTAAATGTCAACCAAACATGAAAATACTGAGTAAGAAAGCATCACAGGTCAACTATTGGGCAAAATAGGCTTAAGCAAGGAGGAAGCAGTGTACATTCCAAAGCAGTATTAACATTGATTTATTGTCATAGGGAATGGCATATTGCCATTTTCTGGAGTAAAGCAATGGTGGAGTGCCAGGCTGGCACATGCTTATAATCCCAGAATTTGAGAGGCTAAAGCAGGAGGATCATGAGTTCAAAGCCAGCTTGGGTTACACAGTAAGACCTTGTCTAAAAAATAATACAAATAATAAAAAGTATGCAGTTCCATATTTATTCAAATGGAGAAACATCATGTTATGTGAAAAGACAAAGCAATTCTATGTGAAACATTGTAGTACCATTCTATTCCTAAGAGAGGGTTCTCAAATAATAAGCCCTTCCTTCTTCACCCTTTAGTTCCACAACCCCCCTGATCAGGAAAGATAAAAGGGCAGATCTTGGTGAATGGACAAGTTGACTTGAAGAGAAAATTTTCTGATGAGAGCTGTCCTTCTGTATGCTATGAATATATGTTTCTCTTATTGGCTGATGAATAAAGCTGTTTTGGCCAATGGACAGGTAGTATGTAGCCAGGCAGGAAGTACAGGGGGGGCTACCAGACTATAATTCTGGGAAGAGAAATGCAGAGAGCAAGAGAGATGCTATGTAGCTGCCAAGGAAGCAGGAGGTCTGGGCACCAACTGATAAGCACATGGAGATATACAGATTAATAGAAATTGCTTAATAATTAAGAGAGAGCTAGTCAGTAAGAAATCTGAGCAATAGGCCAAACAGCTTATAATTAATATAAGCCTCTGTGTGTTGATTGGGGACTAAACAGCTGTGGGACCAGGAGGGACAGAAACCATCTGTCTACAATGATCATTTAGGCCAGGTCTTCAAGCAAAGAGGGGCTTTTGTCCCTAGTAAGAAGACGAGTCACTTCAGCAAGGTCAAAGGACCAGGAAATTCTCAGTGCTTGAAACTTGGAGATATCAGGACTGATATCTCCATCCCAGGTCATCAGGACCTCATTTTCTCCAACCTTGTTCTCAAAGACTTGTCGATTTAGATCAATTCCTCCTCTTTCTTGACCTTGCTTCTTTGGGCCTTTTCTTTCCCCTATCTTCCAACTATAGGCAATAAGAAACTCTGTAAGATACCAATCCAGCCTTCTGGCATTCACATTCAGTTTGTAATCCTTATTAATAAGTACAAATTGTGTAGAATAGTTCATTATTACATTTTCATATTTGTATTTCAATTTATAGTTTCTAGGTACTATTTGTAGTCTAATCCCAGTCAGATTAAATTAGATGCATTCCAATGGTTCAAATTAACTGAATTCCCTCTGTGATAACCTTATCAACCAATGCAGTCACATACCACATCTCAGACAGCACTGTTCTTGGTATAAGGGGATAGGATAGAGATATTAACTGACTGGAAAGTGTAGGAGACTGGTCAAGGGGGGAAGTCACATCACTCGGTTTTATAGGAATATATTAATTGTTCAGTAGAAAATAAACCATAAAAATGAAGTCATTTTTAGTTGTGTCCTTGGAAGACATTTGCATGAAATATGCTATCAACTCTTGTTTATCAGTGCAGCTCTTACATTGGAATGTTGTTTCCCAAAATGGAAAAAGATACTTTTTGCCTGTGGCTTAAAGATAGCTACTATAAGGGAAATGGGAAAGGATTTGGATAAAAACTCTTCTAGAAGCACAGCTACAGGCCATCTGATATTGGAATTAGCATTTTGTGAACCAGGACCGTCCAGAATCACAAGGGAAGGTGATGCTGAAAGTCAGCACATGCTGTGGACATGGTTCTGCTCCAGGCAGAGTCAACATGGAAATAACACTTGCCGTGTACAGGGCCCGAGCTGTTAGTGCAATGTTGAGGGGCTCTTCTTCCCTAGGGGCAGGAAACAGAATATAAAGACAGTGACATGCTTGACTAATCTATGAGTAAGCCCGTTAGAGACACAGAAGTGGGTGAAGAGAGAGAGGCTGGCATCACACGGAGAAGGGCTTCTTTGCTTAGGAAGCTGAAAAAGTATTGAAGGTACATCTAGCACTGCATCTCATTAGAGATTCTCCCTCCAAGAAAACCTTCCCACGTCCTCTGGGAGAAACAGTCCCTTCCTTAGCTCTTCATGCAGCACAAGAGAATGCCTTTGTTAACTCAACACACAAGTCACACTTTTTTCTACGGATCCTCCGTTCCTCATTATAACACTATTCCCTATGGGCCAAGTACAAGTCACCGGGCTATTCCTCGCTTCTCTGGAGGGAGCTGGGTTTCAGGAGGCTTTATTACAGAGTGCCCCTCTGGCAGTACACACATGTTAAGTAAAGGGCCAGGGGGACTTAGCCCCGTGGGTGAGCCGGGTGAGGAGTGAGCTAATGAAAATACAATTAAGACAACGCGTAAGAGAACTTTTCATTTCAGAAACTTTCCTAAGGTATGGGGACAGGGTTTAGGTGAAAGAGAAATTGATCTCTCCTTCGAGTGACAGTGAAATGTAGAAAATGGAGAGGCTCAAAGTCCTTACTACAGGGTCGGAGAAATAGGGAGATTTGCTCTATTTAATATTACAGAGTTGTGAAGTTTCAGAAAACGGTAATGACTAAAGATAGTCTCAATTAAAATCTACGGCCCTTGATCGCCTCGCACGAGAGTCACCAGGACTGTTTACAAAAGAAAGGCTGAGTTTCTGGGTTCCAGGCTAGGTCTACTGAGTCAGAATTACTGAGATTAAGGCCCACGGACTTTCGCTTATAACAAATTTCACAGGTCATTGTCATCTACACAAAAGCAGAAAAAGCAGATAAGTGTCTGGGCACAGGTAACCCACAAAAATTAAATAACAAATAAATAAATAAATGATGTAGTCCTTCTACTCGGTGATTACTTCTGCCATTCTTAGACAAGCACCCACATGCCTCCCGTAGGCAGACTTCTGTTCTTTCTCCTTCAGTCAGTCCCAAATTCACTTCACAGGGCTGGCAGCTCCACTCCTTTTCTAGGACAGAAACAATCACGATATAACAAGGGGACTGAACTATCATAGGTTCCTCCTTCTGCCTTCCTCTACATGGGCAGTGACGGGATTACCGTTCCAGCATATAGTACATATTTATTCATCTTGGGGGCACCTAGGTAAAAGAAACTCTGCCTCTCTTGGTGGCTTTGTGTTGTTTTTGTTTTGTTTTGTTGTACATTGCATAATGGCATACTAAAACCTAGCTCAAATCAACAAAAGAGGGGTCTGCTAGTCTGAGGATATTGCACACACACTGAGACATTGAGTATGTCTCTGGGTAGCCCGGCTCACTTACAGCTGAGTTATTAGATTGGCTCCCAGACAGGCTTTCATTCTCTCTCTGGCAGAATCTGCCTTCAACCCCCTCCCCACCCCCACCCCCCCACCCCAACCCCCGCATTCCCTTCATGGTGGTGGAAGGAGATATGGGGAGGGTTTGCAAAAGTTAGTATACAAATCTAGATTCACTGGCTTCCAAGCATCAGGAATGCCAGTTCATAGTCTTGTGCCGCTGTCCCTTGGATTGCTTTACAGCATGACCTCATCTTTATAGGTTTTAGAGCATATGTGGGCTGGATAGTCTGCAGTCTAGACAGTCACTCATGAATAATTTAGAAAAGAATGCAAGTTTTAATAAAATGTTATTTCTACCTGAAGAACACTGTGAAACTGAAATGAATTTATTTCTTTGGGACTAATGAAATTAAGCCTGCATATTTGAGTCAGTTTATACTCACCAATATATATGCAACATTCATAAAATGAGCTTGGAATTTTCCTATTTCTGTTCCAAATTTAGAGTTCCTAAGTCCCTGAATATTTGGTAAAACGTATAAGTTGTTTGGTAAAAAATGTTTTTAACTGCCAAGTAAGTCTCTCATGTATTCTATGTATTATTGAATTACCTATTTTCTTAGCAATTTTCTCTACTTCATCTAACTTTTCAAACCTTTTTACTATAAAGAATATGCATTTCCTAATTGAAGTAATTTTTAAATAGCATAAAAGTCATCATTTTAACTCACGTGCAGTGTTGTGCACTCACTCCAGAAGGAGGCCCAAGACAGCCAGGAAACTGCTCTGGTCCCTATGAATGTATCTGATCAGGACAGTCTCTACAGGTGATGTTTGCGAATGGCTTATTTCATTTAGCATAATGTCTTCAAGGTTTGTACATGTCACATGAATCAGTACTTCACTTTAAAGGCTGAGTAATCTTCTATCATAAAGAGTGACACATTTGCTTAGCCATCAGCCATCAGACAAACATATGAATTGTTCTATATTTTAAATTACTTGAACAGTTAGTGCTCAAATGAGGCTTCGTTTGTGTTATTTGCTTGGATAAATACCTCAAAATAGGATTTGGGGGGCATAGAACAGCTTAAGAACCTAATGAGTTATTTTCTACAGCAGCTACATATTTTTACATCAGCAATACATGAATTTCAACCTCTCCAATTCCTTGGACGACACTTGATATTTTCCACTTGTTATAGCTATCCCCGTGGAGGGAAGTGGTATCTCATTATAGTTTGGAGTTTCATTTCTCTGACTAATATAATAATATAATAATATGAACATCTTCTCATGTGCTTGTTGGCCACAGGTAACCCTCCCCTCAGTAGCTCTATTCAGGCCTCCCCACTACTTGCTAATCAGGTGTCTTTTTGTTATAGAACTGCTATAAATGAGATATTAATTCAATTTACCACTAGAAAGTATGTTGTTATATTCTGTGAGCTGACTTTTTGCTTTCTTCATAGTGTTATTTGATGCTCAAATGTTTTAAATTTTGATCAAATCTAGTTTGTTTCTATGTCACATCTAAGAAAGAACTGGATTTTTGTCATGGACATTTACTTCTCTGGCTTCCACAAATTATATGCTTGTAAGATAAAGTCCAAATTCATTCTTTTGGTATGAAGATATTCTGTTGTAAATAGGTTGGTCTTTGCCCTTGTCCTCATCCTGGGCCACAGACAACAGATGTCTGGATTTTATTTCTAACTATGAGTTCTAGCCCATTATTTTGCACACCAACTTTGTGCCATTAATAGTGTTTTAGTTGCTATAGTCCTAGAACAAAAAGCATTAAGTACTCCAACCTTTGTTCTTTTTTCAAGATATTTTTGGTTATTTGGAGGTACCTAGGAACTTGATATGGAATAAATACATGAGACCTTTTTTACATGAATTAAGATCTGCTGGTCACTTTAAGAAATATTATATCTTTTTCCTGCTTTTCTATTATTTATTTTTTATTATTTTACACATCTCCCTCCTCCACTATCCTCCCATGCTCCCAACCATCCCCCCACCCCCACTCCACATGTAGTGATGCCTTCCAGAAGGGGTCATCTAACTCTGTCAAGTTATTTAAAGTAGGGACTAGGCCTTCTCTCTTGTCTCTAGGTTGAAGGGAGTATCCCTCCATGGGAGTGTCCCTCCCAAAGTTCTTTTGTGCACCAGGGATACATCCTGGTTCCACTGTCAGAGGTCCCTGAGACTGCTGGGCTTTCTAACTGAGACCCATATTCAGGGGGTCTGAGTCAGTCCCATGCTGGATTCCCAGCTTTCAGTCTGGGGGAGCCCATTAGCTCCCCCTTGTTCAGGTCAGCTGTCTCTATGTGTTTCTGCAACCTGGTCTTGTCCTCCCTCC
The DNA here is from genome assembly GCF_943737965.1 of Phodopus roborovskii. Lineage (NCBI taxonomy): Eukaryota > Metazoa > Chordata > Mammalia > Rodentia > Cricetidae > Phodopus > Phodopus roborovskii. The sequence continues at coordinate 3,527,613 of NW_026126444.1, forward strand.
TCTGCATCTGTATTCCAGTTTGGCTCAGTGTTTAACTGCTGGGTGTCTGCCTTCTGTTTCCATCAGCTACTAGATGAGGGCTCTATGATGGTGGATAGTTAGGTCGTTGATCTCATTATCAGGGGAAGGGCATTTATGGTAGCCTTTCTACTGTTGCTCAAATTGTTAGTTGGGGTCAGTCTTGTAGGTCTCTGGACATTTCTCTAGAGTCAGTTTTCTCTTGAAACCTATAATGGCTTCCTCTTTATATTGTGGGTAAGGAGATAGTTCAATCAATAAAGGGCTTGCTGTGCAAGCATGAAGACCTGTGTTTGGAAAGTCCAGTGAGGAATTACACACCATTAACCCTAACACAAGAGGGCCATGAGGATTGGCTGGCCAGTAAGTGAATTCTAGGTTTATTAAGAAACTTTCTTAGTCAAAATAATTTTTATTATTCATTTATTAATTTATTATTATTGCAAGACAGGGGAGTGATCAAGAGGCATTGCTTCTGGAAGTGTACACATGCGTGCATAAACACACACATGTACACACTCACACATAGTGCTTAAACACAGAATATCACTTCCAGGCCTTCTTTAATTTCAAGGTCTGTAGTTTTTAACCCTGAGGTCTTATAACTTTGAAATTAGGAATCAAATTTATTCCCAATTGACTACTGGTGCCCAACACCAACTCATACAACCTATACCTAAGGCTCAGGATAAATCATAAATGGGGGCACTAGATTCTAAGAGCTAGAGGCTCAGACATCTGTTGCTAGATAATGTTCCCAAGGCTTGACAGGGGAAGATGCACCTATGAAATTGATTGCCTGAACAAGACTGATATGATTGAGCACAATAGTTGGCACACCAATGTGGACAGGGGGAATTCCACATGGTCCCACTCCTAAATGGAGAGCTTCCAGGTGATCAGTGGCTGCTGAGAGATAGATAACTAGTTTTCTCTAGGTTGTCCAGTCTCAGGTGATTGGGCATGGGTACTTGTACATAAGAGCAACTAGATGGACTCAGTGGACTATGTGTATAATGTATACAGATATAATGTATGTATATAATAAATGTATATGTAAATATGCCAATAATAATTGAAGAAGAGAACATCCATGAATCTTGGAGTAGAGGACAAGAGGGAGTTTCAAGAGAAGGGAGAAGTAGAACTCATGTAGATAAACTGTTCATGTATGAAGTTCTCAAAAAAAATTTAAATTTAAAAACCTATATTTGGAAAAAAATTGTTCCAATTATTTTATCATTGAAGATGATATATTTGGTGAATTTTCTAGTTATTAGGGAATTTTCTGTCTACAGCATCAAGTCATATACCAAGAGAGGAGAACTTTACTTCCTCCTTTCCAGTTTGGAAACCCATACTACCAAATATGACTTAAGAAGAGCAGGAAATATGTAGTGATCTGAAACTAATATTAAAGATACTGAATCCAGACATCAGGAAATGCCCCAAGAAGGAAATCCCAAAGCCAGTGGCTTTACCAGTGAATTCTACAAAATGTTTTAAAAGCGCAGCCAACCCTCTTAAACTGTTCCGAAAAACAGAAAATGAGCAAACCCTTCCAGTTTTGTGACATCTCATTACACCGACACCAAAGTCAAATACAGAAATCACAAGAAAACCAAAGGCTAGTCACCCCAGAACTTGTACTATAGAGCAGAACCAAAGAATTGTTCTACACCTGCTGTGAAAGGATAAGAGCAAAATTCCAATCCCATCCAGGAAAAGCCAAAGGTTTCTCTTCTTGTTATTGAAATACAAAGAAAAAAACACAAGACCAGTCACCAGCTGCTCCAATGAGGAAGACCACATCTGGAGACAGAACAATTAGGAGAAGCACAGCGCTAAGAATGTGACCATCCACTCTTGTTCTCACAGACCTAGCAGTCCTTGTGAGTACTTATCTGTACTCACAGAGTATTTGTAAAATATATGGTGTGATTTTTTCATTTTTCAATCTTCTAACAGTGAATTAAGTTCTAAGGTTCTACCAAAGAATATGGGATGGCCTATACAGTTGTAATTTAATGGGAAAGGGCCATCCTATGAATGACTAGGGTAAGCTGCGAGATGGCTCAGCAATTAAGAACACTCACTGTGCTCATTGGAGCCCAAGGAAGACCACAGTAGAGGGGAGGAAAGAATTGTAGGAACCAGATGGGTTGAGTACCACCATGAGAACACAGCCCTCAGAATCTACTAAGCAGAGCTCACAGGGGCCCACAGAGACTAAAGCAGCAATCACGAGGCTGCATGGGTCTGCATTAGGTCCTCTGCGCATATGTCTATGTTTGTTAGCTTGGTGTTTTTGTGGACTCCCTAACAGTGGCAGAGGAGATGTCTCTGACTGTTGGCCTGCTCTTGGGATCCTTTCCCTCTACTGGGTTGCCTTGCCCAGCCTTGATATGAGGGTTTGTGTCTAGCCTTATTGTATCTTGTTATGCTTTGTTCAGTTGATATCCCTGGGAGGACAGCTCTTTTCTGAAGGGAAACAGGAGCGGTGGATCTGAGGGAGGAGGCAGGTGAGATTGGGAAGAGTAAAGGGAGGGGAAACTGTGGTCAGAATGTATTGCATGAGAAATGAATTCTGAAAAAGGATACTCACTGTGATTTAGGAGCACTGGAGTTTGGTTTCCAGCACTGACATCGGATGGTTCACACATGCCTGTAATTCCAACTCCAGGGGCTACAATGTCCCCCCCTCTTTTTTTTAGTCTTGGCTGATACCCATACACACAAATTAAAAAATAATTTAAAGCCAGTTGTGGTGGTATATACCCTTTACTCCAATACTCTGGAGGAAGAGGCAGTTTGATCTCCTATTAGTTCCAAGTCAACTGGGGCTACATAGCTGAGAACCTGTCTCAAAAATAAATAAGTAAATAGCTAGTTAGACAGACAGACTAGATGAATAATAAAATATTTTTTAAAAAATACCTCAGCTTGGATTTCCCTACAGTAAAGGTCTTTACTTTACAGTTCCACAGAACCAATGCAGGGCCCCACAGCTCAAAAATGTGATGTAGTCCAAACATTACATACAAACTACATATGCGTAATCATGGAATGTTTTCAGAGTATGAAGTGGACTTTAGAAAAAAAAACATCAGTTACTCCCTTTATATTAAAATCAGATTCTTTTTTCATCTATGTGTTATATATCTGTAGTCATTTTGGGCATCTAGGAATGGAAGTATGCTTGGGAGTCCAATGCCTGGGAAAATCCAGTCATTCCAAGAGTTTTACTTAGTGAGAGTGTTTACTGTGAAATTAAAGTAGGGCAAGAAAAACAATCAAAGATGTCCATGTCCTAATCTGTGTAATGTTACTATTTGGGGATATTTGGCAATCAGGAAAGAACTTTCTGTTCAAGTATGGGGATCTAAGTTCAGATCCCTAGCACCCATATAAAAAGTCAAATGCCTAACCCCTGCACTCAGAAGGTGGAGATCAGGAGGATCCCCACACTTTTTGACCATGTGCAGTCTTGCCAGTTAGCAAGCTAACTGCTGACAGACCCTGACACATGCACACACACACACACACACACACACACACACACACACACACACACACACGTGCTTTGAAGCTGCTCAATGCACTCCATCTAGGGTTTTTAATCACTACCAGGGGAAAGAGGGTAGAATGGAATGTGGATTGATCTCATCTTCATCCAAACAAGGAGCTGTCTCTTAATTATCCTTTCTCTCCTTCAAGAATTGTTCCTTTCAAGTATTCCACAGTTAGTTTCTCCTACTAACTAGCCTTAAATATTAGTGGATCCACCTAGGTTCCGCTTGAACAGGTCTTCACTTTCTCTAGTTAAGCCTAAGCAATAGGTCTGGCTTGTCTTATCAACTTATTGACACAAACTAGAGTCGTCAAAAGAAGGGAACCTTAATTGAGAAAATACCTCTGTAAGATCTGGCTGTAAGGCATTTTCTTAGTCTGGTGATTGATGGGGGAGGGGATGAGTGATGTCCTTCAGATAAGCTGTGAATATGTGTTGTCTTGTTAGCTAATGAATAAAGCTATTTCAGCCAATGGAGAGGCAGGATTTGTAGGCGGGTGGAAATCCAAACAGAGACAGAGAGAAAGTAGTAGAGCAAAAATCAAAAGAGGAAGAGAAGCTAGTGTAGCTGCCACAAAAGCAAGAGACATGGGCACTCACCAGTAAGCCAACCACATGGAGATACACAGATTAATAGAAATGAGTTAATGAGAGAGAGAGAGAGAGAGAGAGAGAGAGAGAGAGAGAGAGAGAGAGAGAGAGCTATCCAAACAGCGCTGATCCATTGGCCAAACAATTTATAATTAATATAAGTCCTTTGTATGTTTATTTGAGATTAAATGGCTGGGGGACCAGGTGAGACAGAAAACTTCCCTCTGCATGTGGCACCCAAAAGTTTGGCAATAATTTCCATGTAAAACTTGACAAAAGTTTTAAAAGTGATTCTGAACACAATGAAGAGAATCCAAGCATGGCTTCTTGGTAACAACATGTTCTGAGGTGGGCTCTGTTTGCTAGAGGAAAGCAAGAGCCAGGGCTCCTCAAAAAGAGGCAATTTATTCCCCACCACCTCCAAGACTCAGAGAATAATAGAGGAGAAGGGGTAAAGAATACAAAAGATAAAGGATGGGATGCAAGCTGTGAAATGCTGTCTTCTAGACATGGAATGGCCACAACTGCATCTCCCAGCAGCTGTGAACCCACACAACATCAAGCCAGCCTAATTACTGGAGAGGTGTGGAGCAGAGGATCTCCAGATCCCACCCCTTATACAGAGCTATTGACAGTAGGTAGTAGGTAGAAGGAGAACTCATTCTTTCATTGAGGGATGTGGCCACTGCTAGGTCCCAATGCTACAGTAATGGCCCACATTTCTTGCACATATAGGCAGCACTAACTGGACTTAGTGGATTATCAAAAACAAATAGGATTTGAAGTATGGAGGAGATGTTGGAAGAATTAAGAGAGGACTTGGAAGGGGAAATGGGAATATATATGATCATATTCCATTGTGCACATATATGAAATCTCAAAATTAAGAAAAATTTAAAATTCCATGCTAACAGGACTAGAGATTGTTGTGGTTAAGGGCATTTGCTACTCCTCTCCCCCCCCTTTTTTTTTCTTTTATTATTTTTTTCTATTTGTGTCGATCCCAGTTCCTCTCTTCCTCCCTCACTCCCTCCCATGCCCCCGGGAGTTTGGTCCCAGCACCCACATTGGATGACTTATTCAACCACCTGCAACTCCAGAAATATCTGATACCCTCTTTTTTGACTTCTGGAGGCTACTGGACACATGTGCATGCAAATGCGCGTGCACACACACACACATACACACCTTTAAAAAAAAAAATGTACCTGGAGGTTCCCTCTGGCAAGATCATAGACCCCCCCAGCAGGACCTCTGCTAAAGAAACAGGCCTCAGCTGGAGAGTGCCAGTTTCCAGGAGGATCCAACTATCTTGCAGAAACTTCCCAAGTATCAGCTCAGCCTTTGCCCTCTTCCACCCAGCCATTGGCTAGAGGGTGAGTCTGGGACCAATTGGAGTAGCCTCTCCCCTGACAATCTCTCCCACCCCCACCCCACCCCCGAACTCCCTGGGTTGGCCCCTGATCCTGCTGCTCCTGTGTCCTGTCCCCATCAAGAGCACCCTTGGAGCTCTGATACACCCCCACCCATCCCCACAGTGAGCCTGCCCCCCCCCCCCCTACCCTGTGCCCTACCTGACCACGGTCCTGCCGCTCTGGGTGAGCACTGGCACAGAGGGTGGAGCCCAGTCCACCCTACTTTGGAGACTTCTCAGAGCAACTCCGAACAAAGGAGACCTGACTATCCACACGGGACCACCCGTAATTTCCACCTGCTTGGTCTCTGACCCCCACCCCAGTCCTCTGCTGGAGTCCCGGGCCCCTCCCGAGATCCCAGCCTATCTCTGCAGGTCCACTCCCTGAGTTTCTGCTGCTGGCAAGATCCTTGACCCCCAAATCAGGGCCTCTGCTAAAGAAAGAGGACTCAGCTGGAGAGTGCCCAGTTTCAGTGGAGATCCCACTGTCCTGCAGAAACTTCCCAAGTATCAGCTCAGCCTCTGTCCTCTTCTGCCAGCCATTGGCTAGAGCAATTGGCTAGAGGCATCTTCTACTGGATCCCTCATCCCTGACCCCATCCCTGGATCCCTGTCTGCGAAGAGATCTCCTATAGAGCTTGGGCCATACAGAGTCACAGATATTGAATCTCTGACCCATATAAGCCCACAGGGAAGTACCATAGAGAGAGAGGGAAACCCCACCAACACCTACTGGAAGAAGCTATTGGAAGACAGCAATACAAGAAAAACACCAAACAACAGAAAAGACAAGCATGACACCATCAGAATCTAGGGAATCTACACCAACTAGAACGGAACACAGCAACAAAGCAGAGGAAGCAGAAGGGAACAACTTAAAAATTACCATTATAAAAATGATAGAGGCTGGCCGGCGGATCCTGACCCCGAGCAGGGGCCTTGTTAAAGGAAGAGGCCTCAGCTGGAGAGTGCCAGTTTCCAGTGAGATCCCACTGTCCTGCAGAAACTTCCCAAGTTTCAGCTCAGCCTTTTGTCCCTCTCTCTGCTGTGTCATTGGCTAGAGCCATGGGCTGGAGGCACTTCTACTAGATCCATCCCTGACCCCATCCTTGGGTCCCTGGTTTATGGAGAGACCCTATAGATTTCCTGACCACCCAGAGTTACAGATATTGAATTCCCACCCACATAAGCCCACAGGGAAGTACCATAGAGAGAGATGGAGACCCCACCAACACATACTGGAAGAAGCTATGGAAAGATCTACAATACAAGAAAACACCTAACAACAGAAAGACAAGCAGACACCGTCAGAATCTAGGGAACCTACACCAACTAGAATGGAACACAACAACAAAGTAGAGAAGCAGAAGGGAACGACTCAAAATTATCATCATAAAAATGATAAAGGCCCTCAAAGAAGATGTGAGAAAATCCCTTAAAGAAATGAAGGAAAAACAAAGAAGAAAGGGAAGAAATTAACAAACTCCGTAAGGAGAGTAAAGAAAGTACAGAAAGCCAAGAAAAACAATTAAGCAGGTTTTGGAAATGGTTCAAGACTTGAAAACTGAAATAGAGAAAATAAAGGCAACGCACAATCCAAAGGAATGCTGAAAATAGAAAAACTGGGCAAAAAAATTGGGAACTACAGATGCAAGCATAACCAACAGAATTCAAGAGATCAAAGAAAGAATCTCAGGCGCAGAAGATAAACTAGAAGAAATACATTCATCGACCAAAGAAAATCATAAACTAACAAATCCTTAACACAAAACATCCAGAAAAATGTGGGACACCATGAAAAGGCAAAACCTAAGGAATAGACATAGAGGAAGGTGAGAAAGCCCAAAGCCAAAGGTGCCAAAACATATTCAACAAAATCATCGAGGAAAACTTTTCAAATCAGAAGCTAGGCTGACATGCCCCATGAAAGTACAATCTGCAATTGCACCACACCTGTCAAAGAAGAAACAAAAGAAAGAAATTAACTTTCTAATATATAACAAGAATGAGGACAACATACCTGAACTTATGGGACAGCCCTGAAAGTAGTGCTACGAGGAAGTTCATTGCACAAACTGTTCATATGAAGAAAACAGAGATAGTCACATAAGAGAATTAACAGCCCAACTGAAAGCCTAGGAACAGAGAGAGAAGCAAACTCACCCGTAGGAGTAGACGCCAGGGAAATAATCAACTTGAAGGCTGAAATCAACAAAAATAGAAACCAGGAAAACAATAAAAAAAACTGAATGCAAAATGAAGAGTTGGTTTTTCAGACAATCAACAAGATAGAAAAAACTATCCAAATTAACGAAAAAGCTGAGAGAACGTGCAAATTAACAAAAATCAGAAATGAATAGGGGAACATAACAATGGACACAGAGGAAAACCTGACAATTTTCAAGTCATACTTTGAAAGTCTGTATCCCATAAAAATTGAAAATTCAAAGGGAAATGGACAAATTTCTGGATAACTATCACTTACCAAAATTAAATCAAGAACAGACAAACAACTTAAATAGACCTATAACCCACAATGAAATAGAAGCAGTCATCGAAAGCCTTCCAACAAAAAAAAGTCTCAGGCCAGATGGATTCAGTGCAGAATTCTACCAGACATTCAAGGAAGAACTAAGCTCACTACTCCTCAAACTGTTCCACAAGATAGAAACAGAAGGTTCATTGCCAAACTCTTTTTATGAGGCCACAATAACCTTGGTACCCAAGCCTCACAAAGGCACAATAACCTATGAAAGAAAACTACAGACCAATATCCCTGATGAACACTGATGCAAAAATACTCAATAAAATCCTAGCAAACCGAATTCAAGAATACATCAGAGAAATCATCCACCATGACCAAGTAGGCTTTATACCTCGAATGTGCATGGATGGTTTAACATAAGTGAAAATCTATCAACGTGATCCACCATGTAAACAAACTGAAAAAGAAAACCATATGATTATCTCCCTAGATGCAGAAAAAGCCTTCGACAAAATTCAACACCCTTTCATGATAAAGGTATTAGAGAGGCTCAGGGATAACAGGAACATACCTAAACATAATAAGAGCAATATACAGCAAACCAACTGCCAACATCAAAGTGAATGGAGAGAAACTTAAGCCAATTCCTCTAAAATCAGGAACAAGACGAGGCTCTCTCTCTCTCCATAACTCCTCACTTCGTACTAGTGGTTCTAGCTAATGCTATAGGACAACAAATGGAGATCAAGGGCATCCAAATTGAAAGGAAGAAGTCAAACTGTTCTATTTGCAGATGATATGATAGTTTACATAATTAACCCAATAAACTCTACCAGGGAACCCCTACAGCTGATAAACACCTTCAGCAAACTACAGGATACAAGTAAGAAACTCAAAAAAAATCAGTAGCCCCACTTTTTCAGACGATAAAAGAGACAGAGAAAGAAATCAGAGAAACATCACCCTTTACAATAGCCACAAGCAACATAAAGTATCTTGGTGTAACGCTTTACCAAACAAGTAAAAGACCTTTATAATAAGAACTTTGTGGCTCTCTAGAAAGAAATTAAAGAAAATACCAGAAAATGGAAAGATCTCCATGCTCTAGGATAGGTAGGATAAACACAGTAAAAATGGCAATCTTCGCGAAACCAATCTATAGATTCAATGCAATCCCCATTAAAATCCCATCACAATTCTTCACAGACCTTGAAAGAACAATCCTCAACTTTTTATATGGAAAAACAAAAGACCCAGATACTAAAACAACCCTATGCAATAAAAGAACTTCAGGAGGCATCACCATTCCTGACTTGAAGCTCTACTCTAGAGCTATAGTTCTGAAAACAGCCTGGTATTTGCACAAAAATAGACAGGTAGACCAATGGAATTGAATTGGAAAATCCTGATTATTAACCCACACACCTATGAAAACCTGATTTTCAGATGTTGAAGCTAGAATTATACAATGTAAGCAAGGACAACATCTTCAAATAAAAACTGCTAGCACAATTGGATGATGGTGTGTAGAAGACTGAAGATAGACCCATGTCTGTCGCCATGCACAAAACTCAAATCCAAATGGACCAAAGACCTCAACATCAATCCAGCCACATTGAACCTCTTAGAAAAGAAAGTAAGAGGTACCCTTGAACAAATTGGTATAGGAGATTGCTTCCTGAACATAACTCCAGAGGTACAGACACTGAGAGTAACAATTGACAAATGGGACGTCCTCAAACTTAGAAGTTTCTGTTGGGCAATGACAAAGTGGAGAAGACCAAATGGCAGACCACAGACTGGGAAAAGATTTTCAATCAATCCTATGTCTGACAAAAGGGCTAATCTCCAAAATATACAAAGAACTCAAGAAACTAGTCAACAAAACACCAAATAACGATCTTAAAAAATGGGGTACAGAACTGAAGAGAAAATTTCTCACAGAGGAAAGCAAAAGGCTGAAAGACAATTTAAGAAAGTGCACCACATCCTTAGCTATCAGGGAAATGCAAATCAAAAACAACTTTGAGATACCATCTTACCCCTGCCGAATGGCTGTAAAATTAGAAACACCAAATGAGGACTCATGCTAGAGAGGATGTGGAGAAAAAAGAACACTCCTCCACTGCTGGTGGGAGTGCAAACTCGTACAGCCATTTTGGAGATCAGCATATAGTTCCCTCAAGATAATAGGAATTAGCTTAACACAGGACCGCAATCCCGCTTAGGCATATACCCAAGTGATCCACATCCATGCAACAAAGACATGTGCTCAACTATGTTCATAGCAGCATTATTTGTAATAGCAACTGGAAGCAAACCCAGATGCCCCTCTAATTGAAGAATGGATTATGAAGATTTGGCACATCTTGACAATGGACTACTACTCTGCAGAAAAAAATAATGGTATCTTGAAATTGTGAGGCAAGTGGATGGCACTTTGAAGAAACTGTGGAATGAGGGTAAATCTGTCACAAAGAGGAACATATATGTACCACCATATATGGATTTTAGACCTAGAGCAAAGGATCACCAGCCTATAATTCAGCACCAGAAGAATTAGTACAAGGTGTATTCTAAGAGATTCATATAAAAAGTCCCTCACACAACCGGAAGGGACAAGTCCCCCAGAGCACAGGGGAAGTGTGGGGAGCAATGAATGGAGAGGTGCTTAGGAGAAAACGAGGGGAGAAAAGGAAAACATGTGCAATCTACGAAGTTTGAGCCTGCTTAGGGAATAAAAGACACAGAGAGAGAGAGAGAGAGAGAGAGAGAGAGAGAGAGAGAGAGAGAGAGAGAGAGAGAAACATGCAAAAAGAGGGAGCCAATATTATTTGTGTAAGGCGTACGGTTTCGCCTGCCGCCGCTGAATGCTGCCACGCCACGCCGGCCCCAAATAATACACAGAGACTCTGTATTTGATACAATGCTGTTGGCCCTGTTACTTGTTTCTTATCGAAGGCTCTGCCTAATTATTAACCCATTTCTGCTGATCTATGTATTTCTCTTACCGGGAGCCGGCGGCATACTGCTTTCTCCAGACTCTCCATCTGACTCCTCCTTCCTACTTCCTATTTCCTCCTTTGTCTCTAGTCCCTCCTATCTTCCTTTCCTATTGGCCAACAGTGCTTTAAGTTATTAACCAGTATGAGAAACATATACATAATGGCATCTCCAACAGGTTTGAAGATAAAAGTGAACACAAAGGAAGGTCTAGAGAACTACAAGACTGCTCCCAACTAACAATTTGAGCATCCGTGGAAAGGCTACCATAAATGCCCTTTCTGAGAGCCAGATCAACAACTAACTTATCCATGGAGCCTCATCTAATAACGGTTGGAAACAGGAGCAAACATCCATACATAAAACACTGAAATAAACTAGAACCCAGATGCAGATGAAGTGGACAAGACCAGGCTGCAGAAACACATAGAGACAGCTGACTCCTGAACAAGGAGGAACTAACGGACCCCAGACTGATAGCTCGGAATCCAGCATGGGACTGACTCAGCCCCCCCAAATATGGGTCTCAGCCAGAAGGACTGAGCAGCTCAAGGGACCTCAGACAGTGGAGCCAGGCTGTATCCCTG